>NW_006789826.1:1035837-1061489 GCF_000442215.2 Lipotes vexillifer | reverse complement strand
TGTGATTAAAAATCTTCCAACAAACAAAAGTCCAGGACCAGATGGCTTCACAGGGGAATTCTATCAAACATTTAGAGAAGAGCTAACACCAATCCTTCTCAAACTCTTCCAAAAAATTGCAGAGGAAGGAACACTCCCAAACTCATTCTATGAGGTCAACAACACCCTGATACCAAAACCAGAAAAAGATACTACGAAAAAAGAAAATTACAGACCAATATCACTGATGAATATAGATGCAAAAATCCTCAACAAAATACTAGCAAACAGAATCCAACAACACATTAAAAGGATCATATACCACGATCAAGCGGGATTTATCACAGGGATGCAAGGATTCTTCAATACATGCAAATCAATCAATGTGATATATCATATTAACAAACTGAAGAATAAAAACCATATGATCATCTCAATAAATGCAGAAAAACCTTTGACAAAATTCAACACCCATTTATGATAAAACCTCTCCAGAAAGTGGGCATAGAGGGAACCTACCTCAACATAATAAAGGCCATATACAACAAACCCACAGCACACATCATTCTCAATGGTGAAAAACTGAAAGCATTTCCTCTAAGTTCAGGAACAAGACAATCATGTACACTCTCACCACTATTATTCAACATAGTTTTGGAAGTCCTAGCCACGGCAATCAGAGAAGAAAAAGAAATAAAAGGAACACAAATTGGAAAAGAAGAAGTAAAACTGTCCCTGTTTGCAGATTACATGATACTATACATAGAGAATCCTAAAGATGCCACCAGAAAACTACTAGAGCTAATCAGTGAATTTGGTAAAGTTGCAGGAAACAAAATAAATGCACAGAAATCTCTTGCATTCCTATACACTAATGATGAAAAATCTGAAAGAGAAATTAAGGAAACACTCCCATTTACCACTGCAACAAAAAGAATAAAATACCTAGGAATAAACCTACTTAGGGACACAAAAGACCTGTATGCAAAAAACTACAAGACACTGTTGAAAGAAATTAAAGATGATACAAACAGATGGAAAGATATACCATATTCTTGATTGGAAGAATCAATATTGTGCAAATGACTATACTACCCAAAACAATCTACAGATTCAATGTAATTCCTATCAAATTACCAATGGCATTTTTTACAGAACTAGAACAAAAAAATTTTAAATTTGTATGGAGACACAAAAGACCCCAAATAGCCAAAGCAGTCTTGAGGGAAAAAAACGGAGCTGAAGGAATCAGCCTCCCTTACTTCAGACTATACTACACAGCTACAGTAATCAAGACAATATGGTACTGGCACAAAAACAGAAATATAGATCAATGGAACAGGATAGAAAGCTCAGAGATAAACCCACGCACCTATGGTCAACTGATCTATGACAAAAGAGGCAAGGATATACAATGGAGAAAAGACAGTCTCTTCAATAAGTGGTGCTGGGAAAACTGGACAGCTACATGTAAAAGAGTGAAATTAGAACACTCCCTAACATCATACACAAAAATAAACTCAAAATGGATTAGAGACCTAAATGTAAGACCGGACACTATAAAACTCTTAGAGGAAAACATAGGAAGAACACTCTTTGACATAAATCACAGCAAGATCTTTTTTGATCCACCTCCTAGAGTAATGGAAATAAAAACAAAAATAAACAAATGGGAACTAATGAAACTTAGAAGCTTTTTCAAAGCAAAGTAAACTACAAACAAGACAAAAAGACAACCCTCATAATGGGAGAAAATATTTGCGAACGAATCAACGGACAAAGGATTAATCTCCAAAATATATAAACAGCTCATGCAGCTCAATATTAAAAAAACAAACAAGGCACTCCAAAAATGGGCAGAAGACCTAAATAGACATTTCTCCAAAGAAGACATACAGATGGCCAAGAAGCACATGAAAAGCTGCTCAACACCACTAATTATTAGAGAAACGCAAATCAAAACTACAATGAGGTATCACCTCACACCAGTTAGAATGGGCATCATCAGAAAATCTACAAACAACAAATGCTGGAGAGGGTGTGGAGAAATGAGAACCCTCTTGCACTGTTGGTGGGAATGTAAATTGATACAGCCACTATGGAGAACAGTATGGAGGTTCCTTAAAAAACTAAAAATAGAACTACTATATGACCCAGCAATCCCACTACTGGGCATATACCCTGAGTAAACCATAATTCAAAAAGACACATGCACCCCAATGTTCACTGCAGCACTATTTACAATAGCCAGGTCATGGAAGCAACCTAAATGCCCATCGACAGACGAATGGATAAACAAGTTGTGGTACATATATACAATGGAATATTACTCAGCCATAAAAAGGAACGAAATTGGGTCATTTGTTGAGACATGGATGGATCTAGAGACTATAATACTGAGTGAAGTAAGTCAGAAAGAGAAAAACAAATATCATATATTAACGCATATATGTGGAACCTAGAAAAATGGTACAGATGAACTGGTTTGCAGGGCAGAAATTGAGACACAGATGTAGAGAACAAACGTATGGACACCAAGGGGGGAAAGCCGCAGGCGGGTGGGGTGGTGGTGTGATTAATTGGGTGCCTGGGATTGACATGTTTACACTGATGTGTATAAAATTGATGACTAATAAGAACCTGCTGTATAAAAAAAAGAAAAAATTTTTCCAATGTATTTATGAACGTAGAATGGAAAAATTTGTTTCTTCAATCCCTATTGTAGTATATGGTAAAGCATTAATTTTGTTTTAGTTGGGCTCTGTCTTCAAGGTCCCTTGTAAAATATTTTCTGTTAATTTCTTTACTTGAGTCCTTATGCCTCAGTTTTTGTTGAATAATAAATTATCTGTCATTGTAAAAAAAAAAAAAAATGACTACGGAAAAATGCACCAAATCTTATGTAGTTAGCTCAGGGTGGTGCCATTGTATCTCATAATATTTTTTTTATAGTCCTCTATTTTCAAGGACTTTTCCAAAATGAATGTTTATCACTCTTATAATTAACAAAAGAGCAATTTATGTTTTTAATTTTAAAAATATATATAATGTAAATATCTGGTTTATTCTATAATTAAATCTCCAATAAATGATAATTACAAATATATTTCCCAATATTAAATGAAGACTGTGTTTTTTGTTTACTAAGTGCATTGGAAATGTCAAGAGGAGATCTAACCATACTCATCTTTGGTATCTCCACTGATGGTGAACACACTGACTCCAAAAAAATCAAAACAAAAATTGTCCAGTTAGTGTATCTTTGATATGAAAATGTGCTTTTATTTCAATAAACTTATCTTCCTCGTCGTCTGAGCTAAGCTAACATTAAGATGACTTTACATTTTCTTTCAACAATCCAAACAATAGCAAAGGAAGATAATTCAAAACATTTTGTGTCAGGGAGAGTCAGCCCAGGTTCGAAACTTTTCTATGGCTAATCCAAAAATAAGTAATTTAGAATCTACCATGTTGGAATAAGAAACTAAGGTGAGGATAGCATTATTCCATAGGAAATGGATAGTTCTACTTATTTGTGGAGTTGTGCCAGAATAGCAAACTTCCCACATTATATGAGAAGCTATTGTATAGATAGTACTGTTGCGGCCCTAAATGAAATGGGCTTGATGAAGTGATTAAAGACTCAGATTTTGTCATCTCCACACGCAACTTAGATTAAGCAGTATGTTCCCCCATTATCACTCAGGGACTAGCAATTGGCCTGATGGTCTGATAGCCTGAAAGTACTTGGTTCATAACTTATCACAAAGACTTTGTGATAAGTCATGAACCAATACTAAGTTTCCTCCTGATACAGTCAAGTTCCAAAGCCAGCTTTACACTTTTAGTTAATACTAACTTTGCACCAGATGTAAATAAATATCTGGAACACTCTGGAAATATCATTAGAGCCAGATGAAATATCAGGCAATATATCAAAAGTGGTTCTTCTAACTTCTGGGTTAACATGACAGCAGACAGCCATGCCAGCATGCTTTCTCTCAACGTCCCATCAAAATACCTATGGAAAATACCTATGGAGAGATACAATAAAGATCCAAACTGGGAAAAAAAATAGGGGAAAAAAATTTAAAGGGAAGATAACATCACATACCATGTTTAGTGGAGAATTTCCACTAAAAGCATCACTGGTGCGAAGGATTTAGGAGCACATTCCTGAATGATAAATCATATGTGTCCTACCTATTCTAAACCAGAATCATACGGGCCACCTTCAAATGAGTAGAAAAAGATTTTTTTTTTCATATGCTCCTATTCAAAGAAAAACCTGCCAGAGATTTAGGGTAGACTTCCTTATCTTTATGAGGTCCTAATTAATTGATACTTTTTATAAAACACTGAACAAAAGATTTAGAATTTTAAGGAAAAAAACAGGGTCAAAGCGATTTTTTTTTAACCAGTCCCTTTTAATGTCTACATTAAGATATTACTTTGCACTGGCTTTTTCAGCCCTTTGCTGATAAGAAGTTTTAAATTTTTTTATTTTTGTTTTATTGTGTCTGTTTGACCTCTGTTCTAGATATCGAAACATCAGAGTCACCCCCTACCATCAGCAAACCTGGTGGAGAGAAGTTCATCCATGGAAAATCTCCACAGATACAGCCTGTTCACTACCTCTCAAAGAGACAAGGTGACCTGACCTTCATAATTGAGATGACTGATTATGGTAACATCCAACTACAACCTTTTTTTTCTCATTTGGAGCACTGGGAACCAGGCTACCTCTACTCTTTAATAGAAACACTACTACTACAAAGTAGTATACACACACAGTTCCCCAAAGAGTGAAATAAATAATTTTGCTGAGCATCTCTTGCTTTCATCCCCTTTTTCTTTTGAAGTTTGAAAGATTGTTATTTATATGTCTTTTCTCCCCCACCCTGCCGCATTCATCTACACTCTACTTGATCTTTTTTTTTAATTGAAGTATAGTTGACTTACAATATTATATTAATTACAGGTGTACAACATAGTGACTCAATATTTTAACAGATTATACACCACACAAAGTTATTATAATATTATATTCTATATTATAGATATACATTATAGTTATATTTTATAATCTATATTCCCTGTGCTGTATATAATATCCCTGTGACTTCTTTATTTTATAACTGGTAGTTTGTAGCTCTTGATCTTTCTTTTTTTCTTTTTCATTTTTTTTTGGCTGCATCAGGTCTTAGTTGTGGCACGCAGGATCTTTCGTTGCAGCATACAGGCTCTTCATTGCAGCGCGTGGACTTCTCTCTAGTTGTGGTGTTCCAGTTTTCTCTCTCTACTCATGGCGCACGGGCTCTAGAGCACGTGGACTCTGTAATTTGTGGCACATGGGCTCTCTAGTTGAGGCACTCAAGCTCAGTAGTTGTGGTGCGCGGGCTTAGTTGCCCCCTGGCATGTGGGATCTTAGCTCCCTGACCAGGGACCGAACCCACGTCCCCTGCACTGGAAGATGGATTCTTTACCACTGGACCACCAGGGAAGTCCCTCTTAATCTTTCTTTTAAATTGGGTAAATTGTCCTCTTGGAATGGTACTCCCTAACCATGCATGACCAACTCAAAGGGACACTAATGACAGTTTTTCAAGCCCATCTTTTTCCAGGATTATAACATGGCAAGTGGCCAAATATCTCTGCCCACAAATGTAAGATTTTCCAAGAATACACTGCCACCGTCGTTAATTCTAGAATCAATAAACTGCATGGAACAATCAATAGACAGCTTTCCAGAACCAGAATTTGGGTCCTCCATCAGCCACATTCACTTCTCTGATTCTATAGCCATTCAGAGGCTACAAATTCCAAGTACACAATACAGGAGAAACTGGATGAGGATTGGTAGATGTGCACAGCAGGCTGGGATGCTTTGATACCTATGGAAAAGCACTGTATGTAGGGGTGGAGACAAGAATAATTCCATAAGCAATTCATGCTGAAGTGGTTGGCAGGGGAGGGGGCCACACTTCCTATGGTATCTGGGGCCCTAGTTTAATCATTGTATCAGGAATTTAAAGCAAGAGACTAAAAACCTTGGTGCAGCAAACCTCTCCTATGGATACTATAAACAATTTGCCATTCAATCTAATATTGAGAGAGAGGAAACACCAGCACCCAAGGGGACAGCCAGAGTAGAAAAGAACACTCCCCCAGGAACATCCTTACATATGGCCTGAACCTCCTGATTTCCCTGTAGTCCTTTTGTCCTTCTTACATAGACTACGAATAAATTACAACATTCTTCTTAGGCAAATTTAGCCAGCCATGTCCCTTTATGCTTTCTTTTAAGCTATCTGTATATCTGTACCAAGACAAAGTTTTTAATTTTTTTTTTTGAACATGAAAATCCTTTTTAAAACACTTCTATTTCCCAAAACAAGTAAAGAAAGTAGAATGGGCTTTCCTGTGGATGGAAGCTGTAGGTAAATTTCATTTTTGATCCGTAATCTCTGTCCTTCAACAGGTAATTAAAGCCAGATATTTCCTAAAAGGTCTGTCTGGGCTGTGAGTTGCAGTCATCTACCTCCACTTACTAATGGAGAAATATCAGTTCTAAAATCCAGAACCCTTGATAGCATAGAACTTCTAAACCCTTAGCTATCTCTAAGTATTATTTTCATTTGATAAGAAATAAATGACACACTAAACTCTCTGACTGGTCACTGTGGGCTGGTATCCTAAAAGTTCTGCATCATTGTGATTAAAAATATCAAATTATAACATGGCCCTGAAAAAGGAGACATCATTAATTTTAATAGACCCTAAAATATCTGCTCGTGCTAGAAACTTTGGGGATCTTTCTCAGTCCTTTACCTCATTCCCCACTTCATCAAGACCTATCAATTTTACCTCTGGATTATTATATATAAATATTCCCTCCTCCCTATACAGTCTTTCTACTTTAACTAAGTCTCAGTTTAGACCCACAATGAAATGAAAAATCTCACCATAACCCTAACTCACTGTTCCTGGTACTTACTTCTGAAACACAAAGAGGTACAGATGATAACCCTATTCAAAATTTCCCGATGAGTTTCCAGTCAGAGATAGTGAGCTCAGGCATTGCAATTCTCTCTCCCAACTCTGACAGAAATAACCAAATAAAAAATGGGGAAAACCTGCATCTGTGCCCTCCAAATGCCTAAAGTTCAGGAATTTCTCATAAATACAAATTCAAATAGAATTTGAGTTTGGACAAAGGTCTGGAAGTGTTGATGAGTAACTCACCTCATTAAGCTTCACTTCCTCCCAGGAAAACAAACAATAGAGAGCATATAGTGGTAAAGGCAGGGCTGGGCGAGACTGCCAGGCTCGAAGTCAACTGCCTACTAGCAGAGCAATCCTGGACGAGCGACAAATTCTTTGTGCCTCAGCTCTCTCACTCAAAAATTATGAATGGTAACAGAAGTTACGTCATGTAGCTATTGAAAAGATTATATCAATTAACACGTGTAAAGTGATGAACAGTGCCTAACATTTAACGTGTTCAATAAACGCTATTATTCTCCCACTACGACATGGACTCTGATTCCAGTAACAAGCGCTTGAGAGAGCCACACTTAATGTAGACATCAATAATGCCACATTGCCAACCTAGTGTTTGCTCTAATATAATTTTTATTTCATACAATATATAAACTTAGTTTATTAAGTTAATGGTACTATAAGATTTATAACAGGAAAACCCACAGTCACACTTCCCTATGTTCATCAAATCCTATCACCCAAATGACAACCACTTCTAACACTTTCAGCTATTTCTTCTAGTATATTTACCTTAATACTTTTAAATATTACTATTTCTTGAATGTCAACTTCAGGCATTAGATAATAGCTTTCTATCATGGAAGATATGGATTTTGCTATCTTACATCATTTCCCAGATATAGGTATTTATATTATTATGACTATGAAAATATCGTCCACTTCCAAGCCACATTATCTTTCTTTTCCTCACCATTTGGTGTGCTTAGTTTTCTACGTGCCTATCCCTAAACCCTCTGCCTACCTTTCCAACAGAATTGAATTTCCGATATGATGGCCAAACAGATCAGGTAATTTACTAGTTCCATTTTTTTTTTTTAATTGGAGACAACTTCCTGCAGTCCTGTGTCCTCTTGTCCAACCTGGATCAGCTGCTCTCTAGGCCTGCTGCACAACTGGTCAACCAGGGCTCTCCCCTTCTCTCCTCTGTTGAATTCTTTGTTTCCTAGATCCCACGTCATCGTTAATATTATTATTATTAATATTCCTCTATTTAGGTGGAAAACATCCTTCAGTAGCTTCCTGAGAAAGTATGCAAAAGAAGTAAAATTTCTGAATAAAACTTACATGGCTGAATTTTGGCTCAGATTACAAAGCAAAAATAACAGCACTTTAATACAACATACAATGAAGTAAGCAGAGAAAGCAGCATTGAGCCAGAGAATGTGAGAAACATCATCAGAACATGAGGAATTAACATATTTTGTTCACGGTCTCTGCCCTGAGAAATGGTTGCTTGAGAGCAGTTTCCTCTCATTTTAGAGTATCATGGTACACATGCTGGAGCTGAGGGTATGTGGAAGGTAAGTGTCTGGAGCACTGTGGAGGGAGGAGACTAGAAGACTCAAGGTGTGAGAATAATACTTCATGTTAAGGTTGCATCACTTCTGTAGATTCCATTTGCGCTCTTATTTAATCCTTACAATAACATTTTAGGGGGAGGCACCAGCATCACTGTCCCCATTTTACAGCCAGCTAACACAGGTTAAAAGATATTAAATTACTTGACCAAAGCTACATAACCAACAATGACAGGACTGGGACTTCAACCCAGGTCCTCTGACCACCAAGCCTTTGCTTTCTATTATGTAATCTCATGAAAAAGAGTTTATGACTAGGATATACCCAATATAAAACTTACATAACACAATCTGAAATATATTTAGTGACTTCATGTCCTTAATATCTACAGAATAATTTGCAGTTCTGAAAGAATTTTTATGAATTACATCTCAGACTCACTAGCAGCCTATGAAGTAAGCAGGACAAATTTATTCCCATTTTAGAGATAAGGACATTTAGGCTCAGATCAGTGTAATGATGTCTCCAAAGTCACATGGCACTATAATACAAGTCTCATAAAACCTTGTTGAAAGCTTTCAATTATGTTGCATGATATTTTTTATAATTGATAAGCAATTAATATTGATACCATGATTACAAGATTTGCCTTTATATAAATTACGCCAATTGCGTATTATTTTATATGAGATAATATATAAGTGCTTAGTACCATGTCTCATACATAGTAAACACTCAATAAATATTAGATATTATTTTATATAGCCAAGCCAAATGTAAAGTTTTTCATGATTCCATTTCTGCCTACTTCTGTAAGCCTTTTCATTGTAGAGAATTATTTTCATTCTTGGGAATGTGGGCACAGGACTCAGATTCCTGGCTTTTACATCATAATGTATTTTCTAACCTAAGTATCCTCAGGGCCTACACTCAAAAGGGAACAAATAAAGTACTTATTTTTCTGTCCATTCTGTTGTGTCATCCTGCCTTCCAGCCATGAATACCAAATGCCCTAAATCTGGGACCTGCAAATTTCTTCCATTAAGAGCCAGGTAGAAAATATTTTTTACACTTTTCAGGGTTTGGGGGTCTCTGTTGGCAACTACTGATCTCTGCAATTGCAATGCAAAAGCAACCATAGACAATATGTAAACAAATGGACGTGGCTGTGTTCCAATAAAACTTTATTTTTTAAAAGAGACAGCTGGTCATATTTGGCCCACAGGCACTTCCAGCCCCCTGCTCTAGAGAAGCGAGTCTGAGAACTGCAAGGAATCCAATGAAATGTTGGGAGTGCGGAGATGGAAGAGGTAGGGCCATGAGAGGGAAATGTATTTTAACATACTGCCTCTCCACACCTGTGTCTCACAATCTGAGATTCCTCCTGTGCCTTGTCCCACTTTTGCCCCACTACCTTCACCTGAGGAGTGTCTAGGCCACACTGTCCTTTGTTCAATGCTTTCCTAATTAGAATTTGATTGTTTTAGATAACTTTGTGACTCAAGATAGTCAAAATAATGGACCAAATAGCTTATGTCCAGTAATCCCCATGACTTTCAGGAGTAATAAGTAGTTCAAGTCCAAATGACAGATCAGATATGAAATGGTGGAGGGATTAGAGGGCATGTATCCCACCCAAAGAAGTAAAAGACCCACAGAAACACTGAAGACAACAACTGAGGACTTTGTTGTTCACAATTGATACGGTGTACCTTCAACTAAACACTGATAGGTAAAAGCTCTAAATGAGGGTATTTTTGTGGACAGGTACACATTAGTGTAGTCACTGCCTCCATATGCTGGGTTAGAAACAGAACTGAAGGTATGTGGAAGGCAAGGGCCCAAGTTACTGTGGGAGAAATAGAATAAAAGATTCAAAATACAAAGATGGTAACTGAACAAATAAGATTCTGGGTGTATCTAACTGAGGTGAGGGCATGTCCCACACTACCATCCTGGCTTTCCTCAGAGAGCTGCAAGAAACATGATTGAAGTTTCTGACTGGAGTAGGAGAAATGTGCCCTCCTAGAAATATTTGGGACTGTAAAATTTCATTTCTCAGATTGAAAGTTTTAAAATAATTATAATATTTTTATTTTGAAGTAAAATCAGCAATTCTCATAGAACTCTCATTATTATAACTATTCATCCTAACAGGCAGTTCTTCTCTTCAGAAAGAATTCTTTTAAATTCCCTTTCCTCAGTCCTTTGAGTATTTCCTAGACAATGTTAGGAATGTGAAATTATTTACAACAGAATGATAATATAGGGTGAATAGCAATAAGAATCTAAAGATGTAAAATTAGGCATATGGAGTAAGATTTTGACCAAAACAACAACAAAAAACCCTGGTATTTTAGTCAATATTTAGTATTAAGCAAATGACAACTATAAGCTAATCCCATCAGACTGAGAAGAAATAAAAGACAAAATGAGCTTTTAATTTATACATACATGAATCAATTGATTATTAAACAAAGGAGTGTTTTATATATTCAATACCTAGTCATCAAATATTTGTATTTGTAGACCACTATTTAAAACAGTACAAACAACATTTTCTTGTGGTTGTGACATAGTAATTAGAATTTCACAGTACACTTTGTAGTTTAGACTAGCCTTCTTTTTTTACTTTTTAAATTTTTCCTTTATTTTCTAACTTTAATTTTCTTAATCATGATAAAGTATACATAACACAAAATTTACCATTTTAACCATTTTTAAGTGTACAGTGCAGTGGTACTCACATTGTCACTACTATTCATCTCTAAAACTTTTTCATCTTCCCAACTGACACTCTGCATCCGTTAAACAGTAACTCCCCATTTTTCTTTCCCCCAAGCCTCTAACAATCATCATTATATCTTCTATCTCTATGAATCTGACTACTCTAGGTACCTCATAGAAGTGGAGTAATACAGTATTTGTCCTCTTGTGACTGGCTTATTTCACTTGGCATAATGTCTTCAAGGTTCATCCATGCTGCAGCCTGTATCAGAATTCCCTTCCTTTTCAAGGCCAAATAATTTCCCATTGTATGTATACCACATTTTATTTATCCATTTATCCACTGATGGACACCTGGGTTGCTTCCAACTTTTGACTATTTTTGAATAATGCTGTTAGGAACATAATGCAAACACCTGTTCGAGTACTTGCTTTCAATTCTTTTGGATATATAATCAAAAGCAGAATTGCTGAATTATATGGTAATTCTATGTTTAATTTTTTGAAGAACCCCCTATGTGGCTTACACCATTTCCCATTCCTACCAACAGTGCACAAGGGCTCCAATTTTTCCACATCCTCACCAATACTGTTAACTTTTGGTTTTTTGATAGTAGCTATCCCAGTGGATATGAAGTGCTATCTTATTGTGGTTTTGATTTGCATTTCCCTAATATTTAGTAATGTTGACTATCTTTTCATGTGCTCATTGGCAATGCGTATATTCTCTCTGGAGAAATGTGTTCACATCCTTGACCCATTTTTTAATCAGACTGTTTGTTAGAGTAGTCTTTCTTATAACCAAATGTTTACCAAATTTTTTAAACTTTGGTATTTTTCACTTGATAAATTTTTGTGAATTTCATGTTTTTTACAAAACGGATTCACTTATTCCACAGTCTGATATTCTATCAACATCCCTTATCTTTCAGAGTGTATAACTGTTACTTACTCAACATACTTTGACCTTTGTGAAGCTAGTATGGTTCAAATAAGGGCTGAAAGTTGTAGTACTGCACTAATGCTGGCTTGGAAGGCCATCCAAAGAATGAAAAAATTCATTAGCATTCATAAAATAAATGCTATCTAAATTTTATCTAACATTCTTTTTTTTATCCTTTTAAGCATAACATTTCTTCCTATCTAGCATTGCTTCTTTAATTTGTGGATTTATATCCCAGACCTATTACCATAAGGGGAAACAATTTAGTTCTGATGACAGGATTTTTGGACTGTGGCTAAGTCTTGGCATGTTTATCTGGCACGATCTATGAAACATTTGATTTGTGAAGGTTTTGAAATAACTACTGCTTTGATATTAACTAACATTGTCATCTTTTTCCCTTTTATTGGCCCCAAGTGGTTCTTTGAACTGGGAACCAATATATCCATATATTAGAAATCAGAGACCAAAGGTGAAACCAACTGATTCTAGATTTATACCGTATTTCTAGGCTCAGGTTATCTCTTTGCTTTTAGAATTTTAAAGCATTGAGAAAACAACTCAAGTTCCTTTTCAAGTCATGGGTTTCTCTTTTATCGATCAATAGTACGAGAGAAATGAAAGTGTCTGAGAACTGAAGAAGCTCACACACATATTTATGTATAAAATTGTGTCATGAGATGGTGCTCACTGCCTATCCCTAATTATACCCAGCAGAGTTCTTTTAAGAACAGCAATTTTGTCTCTTTCAGCGTAATGGGGAATCATTTTATCCATGTTCCAGTCCAGATTTTCTTAATCCCACAGTTTCATAAAAACTTCCCAAGGAAAATTAACATAATGTTCCTTATACCCAGTAACAATTCAGTATCAGTTTTAAAGTGGGATTTGCTATTGGGAAAAAATATTTATTTAGAAATTATGTATATGGAAATGACTGACCTTTTCATTTGTGTCTAAATAATTTAAAAAGTATACAAAATTAATCAAAACACTTTTAGTTTACTAAATATTATCTTTTCGTACTTAAAAATTTCGAACACAGATATCTCAGGTTTACTCTACTTAATGTTATTCTTTACTACCTGAAAAACATATTTCTTCAACAAACTTTGAGATTAAGAATGTTCAAACAGGACTCTCTTGCCTCAGTTTCAGCTGAGGCTTCAAACCCAAAAAGAATGCCATAAGTGCCAGAACACCAATGCAGGTCATGCTAAAAGACTATGAAACCAGTTTTGCTGCTCTTAGCTTACCATCCATTTCAGGGTATGTGAGAAAATGTGGAAAGATAAATGAGACCTTTAGCATGAATTTCCTTACAAAGAGTTGTTAGCCATACAGATGGCTAGCAGGCACATGAAAAGATGCTCAACATCACTAATTATTAGAGAAATGCAAATAAAAACTATAATGAGGTACCACGTCACACCGGTCAGAATGTCCATTATTAAAAGTCTACAAGTAACAAATGCTGGAGAGGGTGTAAAAAAAAAGGGAACCCTCCTACACTGTTGGTGGGAATGTAAATTGGTGCAGCCACTATGGAAAACAGCATGGAGGTTCCTCAAAAAACTAACAATAGAGATGCCATATGATCCAGCAATCCCACTCCTGGGCATTTATGTGGACAAAACTATAATTCAAAAAGTTACATACACCCCTATGTTCACAGCAGCGCTATTCACAACGGCCAAGACATGGAAACAACCTTTATCCAGATGAATGGATAAAGAAGATGTGGTACATATATACACTAGAATACTACTCAGCCATAAAAAAGAATAAAATAATGCCACTGGGAGGTACATGGATGGACCCAAAGATTATCATACTAAATAAAGTAAATCAGAAAGAGAAAGACAAATACTGTATGATATCACTTGCATGCAGAATCTAAAATATGATACAAAAAGGATCTTGCTGTGATTTATGTCATAGAGTGTTCTGCCTATGTTTTCCTCTAAGAGTTTGATAGTGTCTGGCTTTACATTTAGGTCTTTAATCTATTCTGAGTTTCTTTTTCTGTATGGTGTTAGGGAGTGTTCTAATTTCATTCTTTTACATGTGGCTGTCCAGTTTTCCCAGCACCACTTATTGAAGAGACTGTCTTTTCTCCACTGTATATTCTTGCCTCCTTTATCAAAGATAAGGTGACCATATGTGCGTGGGTTACTGCCAACAAACACATGAAAGAATGCTCAACATCATTAATCATTAGAGAAATGCAAAGCAAAACTACAATGAGATATCATCTCACACCGGTCAGAATGGCCATCATCAAAAAATCTACAAACAATAAATGCTGGAGAGGGTGTGGAGAAAAGGGAACCCTCTTGCACTGTTGGTGGGAATGTAAATTGATACAGCCACTATGGAGAACAGTATGGAAGTTCATTAAAAAACTACAAATAGAACTACCATACGACCCAGCAATCCCACTACTGGGCATATACCCTGAGAAGACCATAATTCAAAAACAGTCATGTACCAAAATGCTCACTGCAGCTCTATTTACAACAGCCAGGACATGGAAGCAACCTAAGTGTCCATCAACAGATGAATGGATAAAGAAGATGTGGCACATATATACAATGGAGTATTACTCAGCCATAAAAAGAAACGAAATTGAGTTATTTGTAGTGAGGTGGATGGACCTAGAGTCTGTCATACAGAGTGAAGTCAGTCAGAAAGAGAAAAACAAATACCATATGCTAACACATATATATGGTATCTTAAAAAAAAAAAAAATGGTCATGAATAACCTAGGAGTAAGACAGGAATAAATACACAGACCTACTAGAGAAGGGACTTGAGGATATGGGGAGGGGAAGGGTAAGCTGGGAAAAAGTGAGGGAGTGGCATGGACATATATACACTACCAAACGTAAAATAGATAGCTAGTGGGAAGCAGCCGCATAGCACAGGGAGATCAGCTCTGTGCTTTGTGACCACCTAGAGGGGTGGGATAGGGAGGGTGGGAGGGAGGGAGATGCAAGAGGGAAGAGATATGGGACATATGTATAGGTATAACTGATACACTTTGTTATAAAGCAGAAACTAACACACCATTGTAAAGCAGTTGTACTCCAACAAAGATGTTAAAAAAAAAAGAGAAGGAGTTATACAGCAGAAAATAACACAACATTGTAAAGCAATTATACTCCAATAAGAATATTAAAAAATAAAAAATAAAATAAATAAATAAATAAAAAATTTGACACAAATGAACTTTCCTACGAAACAGAAACAGACTCACAGACATAGAAAATAGACTTGTGGTTGTCAAGGGGGAGGTGGCGGGGGGAGGAAAGGATTGGGAGTTTGGGATTAGCAGATGTAAAATATTATATAGAGAATGGATAAACAACAAGGTCCTACTGTAATAGCACAGGGAACTATATTCAATATCTTGTGATAAACCATAATGGAAAAGAATATGAAAAAGAATGTACATATATGTATAACTGAATCACTTTGCTGCTCAGCAGAAATTAACCCAACATTGTAAAACAACTATACTTCAATAAAATAAATTTTAAAAAATAAAAGAAAGAGTTGTCAGCATGCTGTGCATTTCACCCTCCCATAGGGTAGGGGCAAGCTGCTTCCTCTTTACTTCAAGCCACATGAGGGACACTTCAAAAAAAGCATCTGAGGTCTGGGCCTATAGTTTAGGAATATGAAAGTACATAAAGACTGGACATGTGCCTAAAAAAGTACCAAAAGCAAGAGGCTATGGTTACATCAGTGAAAGGCAGAAGAACTAAAAGATGTGGGAGTAAACTTCACTCCCGATGCTGAGGAAGAGCAAGGAGGCGTTTTCCCCATGGGCTAAGTGGGCCAACAGGAGAGCAGAACTAGTTCATTGTAAAAGGAATTCTATTAACGTACACACACTACTGTATATAAAATAGATCATCAACAAGGACCTACTGTAGAGCACAGGGAACTCTACTCAATATCCTGTACTAATAATGGAATGTTCCTATAACAGAAAAGAATGTGAAAAAGAATACACACACACACACACACACACACACACATAACTGAATCACTTTGCTGTACACCTTACACTAACACAACATGGTAAATCAACTATACTGCAATTTAAAAATTACAAAAATTTAAAAAGGAATTCTATCCATGAGGGCTGCCTATAGGACAAAGTGACCTTGACCTAAACAGGTGGCCTCTGTATACACGAGACGGCACAAAGCCAAGGACTAAAGAGGGAGAACTACAGTCTGAAGTCTCTGAGGAGCCTACAAAGCTCCCCATAGGACAATTTGCCATGAACTGAGCTTCAGGCACACAGCAGGCCGCAATGCAGTGCCCAACTACCCCCATCAAGCAGAAGCTCTTTTATACCCATTAACTCACTCTCTTCCCTATGAGGGCCTGACTCTGAAAGAATCACAAAGAGAAGCTAGCAACAGGGAAGAGATGGATCATGGAGGAATGAAGAAACTGACTATCCTCTTCCAACACACACACACACGCACACGCACACGCACACACACGCACACGCACATGCGCACATGCGCACACGCACACTCTTCAGGTTTCCAAGAAGTCAGGACAAGGTGGAGAAAGGCAAAAGTCATAAATTGTACAAGAGTCTGAAGTTTTGATTTTAGATTGGACTGGAATTTGTAATACTTGAAATAAAATAATCGGAAAAAAAGTCTGTAGGACTTTCCTGGGATTTCACCAATGAGCAAGGAAAATGAGTCAGGAGCACAGGTTTGCAGAGGTAGGGTGGGAAAGATTAAAGTTTCTGCTTACACTCCACTGAGTCCAACTTGTATAACACATCTGTTATATGTGTAAGGGTAAAAAGAAGTATTTAAAGATAAAAAGATTATGCCCTTGGGGGATGAAATGAAGGCATAAAGTCACTTTCTGGAGTCTGTCCACGTCTACAGACAAAATACAATCTCAGTCCCTAGTTTTATGGGCTGTGCTTTGAAATCTTATATTTATGTGCTAAGTTTCTCTTCCCGTGCAGAGACGGTGTCATTGATTAAACAATGAGTTTGGTACGAAATGGTAAATAGGTTAAACCACACTTTTGCTAGGGATCACGGACTATAAAGTTGGACAGATGACCACAACACTCTAAAATTCTGGGCAAAAAATGTTCTGTTAGAAGGGGAGACAACAGAGACATCTATAATTTAGACCAGTAGTTTCCAGTTATTTTGACTGTGAGGACCTCTTTTAATGTCGTGTCTGTAACTGATTGTTTATTCAATCTAGAAATGATGCTTAATGAACTAAACTGGACTATTATTTTTGGAGGTTAAAAAAAACTTGCCCATTGTTATTCCATTTGACTTAGTTCTTCCTCCCTTCCTTCCTTCCTCACTCCCTCTCTCCCTCCCTTCTTTCCTCCCTTCCTTCCTTCCTTCCTTCTTCCCTCCTTCCCTCCCTTTCTTTCTTGTTTTTCTCCCCTTCAAAATTTTTATGGGTTTAGAGAGCAGGCAGACTTCTAATTATTCTTTTTTAAAAGACATGGTTATGTGGTAAATATGTAGAAAATGATGAAAATATACATATACACAGACTAACTCACTCCATAAGAATCCAAGTACAGCAGTGTTTTGTTTTGTATTATCGTTGCCATGATATAGTGTTGGATGCAGTTGCTAGATGATTTGCCATATCCATCTGGGCTCATAATTCTCTGTTATTGACTCTGAAATACCATGGGAGCCTTTGGTAATCTAAAGAAATTTTATCTTAATAGCTATTCTCTCAAACACGAACCTTATTTCAAGACCAATGTTTATAATGAAATTCTTCCATGAGACAATCAGTATTTGAGTCCCACCTCTTTCAAAGATCATTTTTGATGTAATTTGAATCATATCCCTCTACTGCTCAAACCCCTTTCAGCACACCATGGCACTTGCACACCTCTATGCAGTGTCTTCTCAAGCATGCCTGTTCCCAGTTATTGGTATTCTAGGCACACTGGCTTTCTCTTAGGCCTTTAAAGATAGCTAGATCTTTCCTACCTTTGCACGTGGTGTTCTCTCTGCCTGAATCTCTCCTCCCCTTACTCTTTGCATGGCTGGCTCCTTCTCATACTTTAAGTCTATTAAGTGTTACCTCCCCAGAAAGGACTTCCTTGACCATCCCATTTACTTATGCATCCCCTGCTCTACTAATCTCCACTGCAGTACCCTGTTTGATTCTTTCATGACAGCACAATTTGTTAGTACATGCCATACTCTCTTCTTAACCTGTTTATGAAGTGTCTCTCACACTAGGCTGTAAGCTCCTTAAAGGCAGGAACCATGTCTGTATTGTTCACTCTGTACACTCAACACAGCCAGGAATCTACAGAAGCTCAAGAAACATGAACTGGAGTGGTGGTGGGGAGGGGCAGACAAAGGAAAGGAATGAGAAAGGAAGGGATTATTTGGGCATTTCTGAATCATTTGCTGTTGTTATTTCAAGCATAAAAGGGTATTCAGAATGGGGCTTCCCTGGTGGATGCAGGGGACACGGGTTCGAGCCCTGATCCAGGAAGATCCCACATGCCGTGCAGCAACTAAGCCCATGCGCCACAACTACTGAGCCTGCACTCTAGAGCCTGCGAGCCACAACTACTGAGCCTGCACTCTAGAGCCTGCGAGCCACAACTACTGAGCTCACGAGCCACAACTACTGAAGCCTGCGCTCTAGAGCCTGCGAGCCTCAACTACTGAGCCCGTGTACCACAACTACTGAGCCCACACTCCGCAACAAGAGAAGCCACCACAGTGAGAAGCCCACGCACCGCAACGAAGAGTAGACCCCACTCGCCGCAACTAGAGAAAGTCCGGGCGCAGCAACGAAGACCCAACACAGCCAAAAATAAATAAATAAATAAGGGTATACAGAATAACATAACAAATACTCATGCATCTGCCAGTTGGCTATTTGGCAAATATAGCTGAAGTCCTGTGTGTATCCCTGTCCCCCTTCCCTCCCTCCCCACTCCCCAGGGGTAATCATTCTCTTGAGTTTAGTATTTTTCATTACTACGAATATTTTTATATTTTAATCATATACGAGTAAACTACCAAAAAATATACATTTTATATAATTTTAACTCTGTATGAATAATATCACACTGCATATCATCTTTTGTAACTTGTTCTCAAAAATTTAAAAACTGCTTTGCAAATTACTTTCCTTAAAAAAAAGACGAGAAATTTTATTTAAAGGGTAAACACAATGTTCCTACCACAAAATTAGTTTAGTCAATAACATAATGTAATGTTTATCCTTTTAGAAAGAAAGAGTAATGAAGTTAACATGAAGAAAAAAAGTAAATTCTTTAAAATGTGGTAGCATTCTTATTGCTAAGTGTGTATAATTAATAACGTACATAGAAGACATGAAGGAAAGAAGATAAAAGTTTAAGTTAAATTGCTAAGGAAAATATCACTGTACTTCTAAAAGTATAGAAAGGTAGAGAATGGTCACTTTAAAAAAAAAAAATTTTGAAAAAATATAGATATGTCCTTTCAGAGATTCTCTCCACCCAGTGGTACACAAGAAACACTATAGTTTTCTCAAAAATGAATTCGTAGTGAATTCTACTGATAGCTTTTTAAACACTGCCCCCTAATGTTCATACTCAGCTTCTTCTGAAATGACAAGAGGACCGTGCTAATAAAAATAATTGGGTCCTTCCTCCCTTGTGATCAGTGTAGCAGTTTTGTCCTGTAGACCAGATTTCACAGACTGAGGCAGTCTCAGCCACACAATGGTCAGAATGCATTAAACTCCCAACCACTCCAAGGTTACTCTCATCAGCAGTAAGGGCAACATGTGAGTGAGAACAGACTATTTGGGCTTGGAAAGCACTGACAAGACATCAATACCACTGGGAAACATCAGGGAAGTCTAGGACCCCAATAATAACATGCGCAACTTTAGACTGATCTAATCAGTCTTATTAAAAAAAACAAACATTGATTACCAAGAACACCAAACTTCTAAAAAAAGAGAGGCCCTTCCTTTAGATACACACAAACTCATGACTCACAAATGACGGCTGCTTCCAAAAGAATCTGTTGAATTTAGACTCCCTGATGAGGAACTCTGTTCATGACTCCCACCGCTGCCAATACGATCAACAACAAATGAAACAGAATAACAAAAATATATATTCTCAAGGAGACCTGTTCAGTGTCTTGTAATCACAAAGTCCATGTCATCACTTAACAATGATACATGTCTAAACAGAGAAAGCTTAGAAGCACTTAATACCAAGTCAAGAAGCCTGAGTTTTAAACCCATTTGCCGTTAAATAGCTGTGTGACCTTAGGTCCCTCAGCTGTTCTGGGTCTGTTTCCTTATCAGGAATAAAGAAGAGAGAGCTGTGTGAATGTTTTTCTAACGATTGTCAGGAGGTGGGGATGTACAGGATTACAGAATAAAGAGGGCTGCTTTTTCAGACTACACATGCCTCTCCCCATCACCCCTTCATGCCCCATCACTGTTACCGAAAAGCCTATGATACTCCCATTCTCCCCTTAGCTGAGAACTACTGAGAACTATTTTCCCCTTAGCTGAGAACTACTGAGAACTATAATCTGTCTCTAAGGGCCTTTGCCACACTAAACTGTTAATACAGGATCTGAGAACTAGAAGAAAACTTAAGAGATTCTCCAGTCACAAGACAAGGCCCAGAAGAACTTTTGATTCTAACCGTAGTTAGATACAGATGTGAAACTTTGGGGAAGCGTGAGGCTTCCCAAGTGGATTAGCATTTCATTTAGCTGGGTGATGTGATGAAATACATTATTATTCCCAATCTTCACCCTTCCCAGATCCCATGCCCTTTTCAATGCGACTTTGTAGTTCCTGCCACTAGAGTATTATATTTAACCACCTCTTGGTATCAGTCTTGGCCATATGACTTGCCTTGACCAAATGAATACTAGCATATGTGATGTGAGCAGAGAGAGGCTTTAAATGTGCTTGTGAGATTAAGTTTGTTCTCTTGTGCTCTTGCCTTTCACTATGAGCAGAACACATACTTGGTAGCCACTGGTCCAAGGAGTGTAAGACACGTGCAGAGCAGACCTGCAACTTGGAGCCAAACCTAATGAGTCTAGATCAGCTGAATCCCAGCCAATCCACATTTATGACAATAAGAAATAAATACTTACTGTCATGTAAGATTTTGCATTTGTTAGTTATGCAGAATTTTTATGGTTATAGGGTAATTCAGAAGATAATAGTTCACCTATTTTAATATTTTACACCTCAGCATTTCCATTAGATTGTGAGATTCTAAGGAAAAATCTCTCCCTCTCTCACACACATATAACTATTTGATACACAGACACAAAAACAAAAGTGTGATTACAGATCTATATAATAGTACATCTGAAAAAGAGTCAGATCTAGTGGCAAAGATCTAGTATGTACAGAACCTATCTCTTGTGCTGTTCAGGAGAGAAGTTAATGATCACTGGGCTCTTTGATCTAAATATAAAATAATAACAATTGTCCAAATATTGCAATTATAGCTTATTTTATATGAAAATACCACCACAAAGACAATTACACCATGAAAAGCACTATTTATACTAAAGTAATGTGTCACAGTCAAAGTATTGTAATATCTCAATTAACCTGAATGCACAGAAATAGGAGTATTTCGGCTCTTATAATTTTACAAATAACAAACATTTTTTTTTTTTTTGCGGTACGCGGGCCTCTCACTGTTGTGGCCTCTCCCATTGCGGAGCACAGGCTACGGACACACAGGCTCAGCGGCCATGGCTCACGGACCCAGCCGTTCCACGGCACGTGGGATCTTCCCGGACCGGGGCACGAACCCGCGTCCCCTGCATCGGCAGGCGGACTCTCAACCACTGCGCCACCAGGGAAGCCCCAAACATTTTTAAGATAACATTTTTGTGGCTTTTATAGTAAAACAAGATTTTCAGATAGCTATTTTAAGATAAATTTACTGAAATATAAGGAGTAAAGTTTTTGTTTGGTTCCCTTTTAAAATATTTTTTAAATGTACTAGTTCCCTTACTGCCTTAGGAAAAAACCTAATGCATAGGGACCTAATGACAATAAGTGAATATTTACTTCATGGTACGGACTCCTTTGGTACCTTAAAGCAATGATCATTACATTAGTGCTATGGACGAACTACATAAGAAATAACAGATTAGGCCAACTATGCCCTAACCCCAGGCTATCCTCTGAAAGTTTCTTTGGAAAATGTAAACATAACATTCGCGACTTACACTCATCTCTGAAAAGTAGAATGCAAAAAAAAAAAAAAAAAGGCAGCTATTAAAAACTCTTTAGCCAAGTTCTGATTATTCATTCATTGAGGTAAGAAACTCCCTACCATGTGCTCTATACTGTGTGCTGAACAAGAGCCTTAAGGATAGTGGGGGAGACAGACAAGTAAAGAGTAAAATATGGCAGACAACAGCCAACCCAGTCTTCAGGGATCGAGAGAGAAGAAGTCTGCACAGAAGCAATGACATCCAAGGTGAGATCTAAAGGACAAAGACAGAGTTACTGGGTGTGGCAGGGGATTAGTGTTCCAAGCAATGGGAACATCATGTGTAAAGGCTCTGCCGTGAGAGCAAGTGTGGTGCATTTAGGAGATGCGAGTAATTCAGGTCCATACGTGATTTATGCTTTATGCTTTTCTGCTTAAACTGTCTATGAAAATAAACCCTTTCATCACTTTGCCTCCGGGTTCTCCTCCCACCTCACTGACGATTCCTTCACGACTTCCTTCACTGCGTCATCATCGTCTCCTAAACATCTACTCATGAGAGTGCATCAGGCTCAGCCACTCAGGCTCTCCTTTTTCTATCTACACTCACTCTGTAAAAGATCAAATACAGGCTTCAAATACCATGTATTTGCTCATAACTATAAAATTTTACATCTCCTGACTCTTAGATCCAAGCCCTTACTCTACATTTCAAGCTAGACTTGGACTTGACATTCCAAGTCCAAACGTGATGTTCTTCCTCCCAAAGCTTCTTTCCACAGTCCTACTCGACTCTGTAAACAGCAATTCTTCTAATCGCTCAGGCCAAAACCCTAGAGTCATCCTTAACTCTAGTCTTTCTCTGATACTCACAACTCATCCATCTGCAAACCTTACCCCCTTTTCTCGAAAACATTCAGAATTCTATCACTCTTTAACTACCTCGACCACTGCTACTCTAATTCAAGCCCCCATCATCTCTAGCCTGGACTATTTCAATAGCTTCGTAATTGTTCTCCCACTACCCTTGTCCTCGACAGTCTATTCTTAACACAGTAGCTAGAGTGATCCTTTTAAAAATGCCAGGTCGCATCACTCCTCTGCTTAAAACTCTCCATTAACTTACAATCTTACTTGAAGTAAAAGCCTAATTCCTTAAGAGCAGCCCACAAGCCCTTACTAACCATCATCTTACTAACCATTATCTCCCTGATTTTCTTCCTACTACATTCCCCCTCACTCACTCTGTTTCAGCCATCCTTGCCGGTCCTCAAACAGGCCCAACACAGTCTTGCCCCAGGTCCTTTGCACTTGCTGTTCCCCTTGCCCGAAACCCTCATTGCCAATAATGATACGATTCACTCCTTTACTTCATTCAGGTCTTGGCTTAAATGTCCCCTTTATCGGTGAAGCCTTATCTCACCTCCCAGTATAAAATAGACCCTCCTCACCTCATCCCCCTTGCCCTGTTTAGTTTCTCTCTTTTGACCTTATCACTACTGCACTCAATTACAAAAAACAAAACACAAAAGGATGTGTTTACTTATTTACTATCTATCTCCCTAACCTAGAAAGTAAATCTGCTGAAGAGCATAGATATGTGTTATTCATTGCTGTTATCTCAGAAGATTAGAATACTGCCTGGCAGATCAGAGGTCTGCAGTAAATATTTGGTGGATGAATTAATAAAATCTGAAAATCTTATAAATTATTCCGACAAAAGCTATTAATGTAACTTTCTATTTTAAGAATAACTTTTTAATACTGTATCCCTAATTAATAGCTAAGTGCTTATAAACTATGTAAAGATAACTAATACAATGACTTTTTTCCCTTTAGCCTAAAGACATACTTCACAAACACACACACGGAGTTCACCATCAAGGGCTGAACAATCTAAAAGACTTTATAGCACTCTTTTCCTTCAGTTGGCTTTAGCACTTTTGAATATATTGAAGCAGTATGTTGAGATCCTATGTTATCTTAAAGCCAATTAATATTTCACCTGTAATTCTACATATAAGTTAATAATAGTACCTTGTCAGTATTTGTGAAATATCAGTAGAAAAATTGGCAAAACTACACGCAGACAATTCACAGAAGAAATATGAAAAATGTTCATTTAGGTTAATGTTCTTTAGTGACTAATTTTCAACAACCTAAAATGGCTCGGCAGGGAGGGAGAGCAGAAGCACCTCAAGAAAACCAACACTAGTGCGAGGTTTCTTAAATACAGAAAGAGACACAGAAACTGGAAAACCTCGCCACTGACGAGGGTGTGGTGCTGAGATACCTGTGATGGAACAGTAGACCATGTGAGGCGCTACCACGTCTATATCTTCATAGCCCAGCCCCATTGCAGACAATTTGCCAGGGACATAGTTTTCCACAAATACATCACAAACAGCTGCAAGCTGAAAGAAGAGGTGAAGATGAGTCAGACTTCTTAAGGGACTTCCCAGGTTTCAACAAATCCCCACATGATAGAATTCTAATTTCAGTAAACACAATTGATCCTCGCTTTGTAAAAGCCCAGAAAAATCACAGGAAAAGTAGAATTACAAAGTATTCTCAGATAAACACGAAGGCTCTGGTCAACTACTTGAGGTATTACTGCCAGTAAAACAATGGCTATTAAAATTTTCAGTTATTACCATGGTATTAAGTGGATTCTGCTTACATTAAATGTAAGAAATATCTAGGCTACATGGTCTATCTAAATATATTCTCAGAAGTTTAGGTAAAAAAATTAGAATATAAGTACATAAAATATATGAAAAATATCTTTTAACCCCTTTAAAATAAAACTAAATACAATGTCTTTACTACTCCATCCTTATTATGTAATATTCCTCATTACAACATGTACATATAGGCACTTAATACATGTAAACATGATTCTGAATTGCTTTCACACTTTCCAGATGCTTTCTTTCCAAAGAGTTTTAAATGTATTTAATGAACCATTTAAAAAAAAAAAACTGCTAAACTATAACCCAGTAAATCAGTAACTGTCAGAAACAAAACCCCAACTCTGATTCCCAGATCACCACAACAAGCCATCATAAACCTTAATCTTAAAATTCTTTTCAAAATTTCAATTGCAACTACATCTTTTTTTTTTTTTTTTTTTTTTTTTTTTTTTTTTTTTTTTTTTTT
>NW_006789826.1:979416-1035827 GCF_000442215.2 Lipotes vexillifer | reverse complement strand
CGCAGGCCTCTCACTGTTGTGGCCTCTCCCGTTGTGGAGCACAGGCTCAGCAGCCATGGCTCACGGGCCTAGCCACTCCGCGGCATGTGGGATCTTCCCGGACCGGGGCACGAACCCGTGTCCCCTGCATCAGCAGGCAGACGCTCAACCACTTGCGCCACCAGGGAAGCCCAATTCAATAATTTTTTAATTGCCATGTTGACGTAGATATACTCTCACACATCAAACTAATGTAATAGAATAAGACGCTGGACCAGGGGTGCGCAAACTTTTTTCATAAAATGTCAAAAAGTAAAGATTTTAGCCTTTTTAGGCCACATACATTCCCTGTCACATGTTCTTTATTTTTCTTTAACAATCTTTAAAACTGTAAAATTCACCATGGGCTGTGCAAAAACAAACTTGATTTGGCCCACACAGTCTGCCAACCTCTGCTCTAGATGGAAAATAACTGAATTTACATAAACTTTAGAAGGAAACGTCAATAAATTGAATGCCTGTTTGTTATTGTGTCAACAAATTTGGAGTGTATACATGGAACTGTTTGACTTAACAAAATTTAGGGGGAGGAGATCTTAGGAGGCATCTCAGGGAAATAAACTGTTATCCTCCAGAGCTCCTGAAACAGGTACCAGGGGCCCAGGTGACCACCTGTCAGAAGAGGAATGATATATACATTAAGATACAGGACAGAGAGAGAGAAAGGTTTTCCAGTATGCACCCCAAATCTTAAGCCATACAGGCATCCTTTCCAAATTTCAGGTGCCAATTAACATTCGAGCTGCTTCTCACATGGGCAACTCTATGCAGTATGCCCCAGGGACAGCCCAAGTAGAGATGTGTTTATTTTTTGTTAATGATTCTACCAAACCTTGCTTGGAAAATGTGGAGGGAGAATGGGTGTTAGTATAAATAAAACACAAAGCTACAGTTACATTGTAACTTATTCCACATATTTTTCTGAGCTTCTGTCTGCTACTTACACAGCACTCCTGCAGGCACTAAAGAAAACAAGCTGCATCAAACACATCTAGATTCTTACACCAGTCATCTCTCTACTGCGTATTCTGCATGGTGCACAGTATAGTACCTTATGCAAATGACATTTGATAAATTATTTTTAATGTTAAAACTCTGTGTGGGTTCCTCAAAAAGTTAAACACAGTTAAGATATGACTCAGAGATGTCAATCCTAGGTATATACCCAAAATAATTGAAAGCAGGGACTTGAACAGGTACTTGTATCCAAATGTTCATAGCAGCATTATTCACAATAGCCAAAAGATGGAAACAACCCAAGTATCCATCAACAGACAAATAAATCCATCCAGTAAAGTAGAATATTATTCAGCCGTAAAAAGGAGCAAAGTTCTGATACATGCTACAACATGGATGAACCTTGAAAACATTATGCTAAGTAAAATTAACCAGACACAAAAGTACAAATATTATATGATTTCACTTATATGAAATATCTAGAATAGGCAAATTCATAAAGACAGAAAGTAAATTAGAGGTTATCAGAGGCCGAGGGGAGAAGGAAGTGGAGAATTATTGGTTAATGGATACAGAGTTTGTTTGGGATGATTAAACATAAAGGAAATACACAGCAGTGATGATTGCACACAATTATGAATGTCATTAATGCTACTGAACTGTACAGTAAAAATGGTTAAAATGACATTTTATGTTATAATATATTATACCACAATTTAAAAACTTTTAACTATATAGGGTATTTGTATTTTTTAGATTTCTATACCATCATAAATCACATTTCAATTCACATAAAGTATTCAGATGGATCACAAATTCACTGTTTCAATAAGACAAGAAAATAAATATAATGAATAAGTTATATTAATAGAAAAGTATTCAGAATGTATAAACAAAAAACATTAAAAAACAATATACATGGTGTTATCTCATGTTTATTGGAAAAAATGAGTATACAAGGACATAAAGAGATTTGATATGATACACTAAAATATTAATCTTTTTGCACACGAGCAGATACTACTTGTATAACAACAGAAAAAAAATTTAAGCTAAAAAGAGTTGTGCTCAGAGTACCATGTAGTATGACTCTCCGAAGTTATAAGAAAAATGTGGAAAAGTTAAATTTAGAAGCTAAAGACTTCCACTGATAAAGATGCCCAGTAGCTTTTTATTATTACCCAAGAACTCAATATGTATGCATTATGATACTTATTGATAAAATATCCCCAGAAAAGTGTATAGCGCAGAAGTTATTCTTTGCTCCATTTTATAAATATTTATTTTAAATAAACACATACTACCTATTTACTAGATACTGATTCTTAGTGAGTCTGCCATCCAACATATTCTCCCTCCCTCTCTCTTTCGGGATATTTACCCATTTCAAGATCACGTATGTTCCCTAAAGCGTTAACTAACGCATTCGTTAAAATTCTAAGCAGTGCAGTGCTGAAATCAGAGACATCACAAACCTCCCTGAGCTACATGGATCTCCACACTATCTACAAGTAATATACAAGTCAACTGCTTCAGTGGAGACCAAACATTTATCGCATTTCCCTGATACAAGGATCTACTAGGAAATAAAGTGAGGGGGGAAGAAAGACTTGTTCCCAGTTTTGCTGGTGATCACCTCTTCCTCATCTTGGCGCTCACAGATCACCTAATAATCTATTCTAGAATCTTACCCACAACAAGAAACAAGCACAATTTTGCATGTTAGAGAACTCATCATCTTTTTCTTTTCTTCTGGGAAAAAAAATTTAGGAACAGACTGAATGAGCAAGATCAGAAATAGAGGGGAAGTGACGATAAGAATTTAACCACATTTATCAGTTAAAAAAAATCATAAAATAATTTTTAAATGTATGTCAAAGAATGTCCTTACTCTTAGATGTATTCTGCAAATGCTCCTCCCCCTGAGCTATACCCCCCAGGAGATGTCTCCTGAAGGATTTAAGGACAAAGTTTCATATCTTTCACTTACTTTCAAATAGATCAAAATCAGACACACACATACCACATGTATTCATATGTAAATAAACAAATATAGCAAAATCTTAAAACTGTTGCATCTAGGCATAGGGTAAATAAGAGTTCATTTATACTACTCTTTCCATTTATCTGTATGTTTGAATTTTTCATAATAAGATGTTGGAGGAAAATAAAACCCATGACACTGCTCTATTGGCCATGATTCACACCCACAATACGGATACTGTCACTGTCAACTAATTAACATAGAGAATTATTTGAAATATACATGACATCTTAGGAAGTTATCAAATCATACTGCCATGAAAATACATGGACTTTTCTAAGCAGAGCTTTCTTTTCTACACAACCTATTTTTGGTTAGCCTGGTTGACAAAGTAGTCATACTTTTTGGAGCTCTCATGTATCCAGCTGACTGCTTTGTATAATACTCTGGAACTGTATCTATAAACTAGACTCATTCTATTAGCAATCATACCCACCAAGTTCTGAATACAAAGGTTGTTTTGCTACTTTTAAGACCAAAAGAGAAATCCATGCCAGAAAGAATAAAAACACTAGGCAAAAAATAACTTTTCCTCTAGGCAGTAAGATATATAACTTATGAACTGTGTAACTAGCTGAAAGTAAAAGATATGCAAAATGACTGCAGACAATCTATTAAAGTTTAATATGAGTTGAAATGTACTTTATCGTTATCAGACATGAAGAGAAACCATGCCCATAATGAAACAATTTAAAACTGTTACAATCTGGTGGAGGACACAGGCAGGATCCAAAGAGAGTGACAAAGATGTCCCAGCAAATTCATTTATTTTCGTTAGAATTATACATGTAGGCCTAAAATACTCCAATGTACACTGATGTCTTAGCAGCAAGAGTTATGAATTCCACCTAACACTGCCCTATTGAAAAACCCTAATGAACTTGTAAAGCATTTGTTAAATCAAATCTAAAACCTTCACTCTTCAGGATAAAATATCAAAATGTTCTGAAATGGAAGCAAATAAGCAGGAACTTTGAACAATGAAGGTGGAACTGAGAAACATAAACCAGAAAGAGAAGAATTAAGCACAATCTCCTAGATGATTCATCATCATCACCATATCATCATCATAATAATAACAACTACTGAAAAGATAAAAAGAAGGGCCTGACACTACTGGGCATATACCCTGAGAAAACCATAATTCAGAGTCATGTACCAAAATGTTCGTTGCAGCTCTATTTACAATAGCCCAGAGATGGAAACAACCTAAGTGTCCATCATCAGATGAATGGATAAAGAAGATGTGGCACATATATACAATGGAATATTACTCAGCCATAAAAAGAAACGAAATTGAGCTATTTGTAATGAGGTGGATGGACCTAGAGTCTGTCATACAGAGTGAAGTAAGTCAGAAAGAGAAAGACAAATACCGTATACTAACATATATATATGGAATTTAAGAAAAAAAAAGATGTCACGAAGAACCTAGGGGTAAGACAGGAATAAAGACACAGACCTACTAGAGAATGGACTTGAGGATATGGGGAGGGGGAAGGGTAAGCTGTGACAAAGCGAGAGAGTGGCATGGACATATATACACTACCAAACGTAAAACAGACAGCTAGTGGGAAGCAGCCGCATAGCACAGGGAGATCAGCTCAGTGCTTTGTGACCACCTAGAGGGGTGGGATAGGGAGGGAGACGCAAGAGGGAAGAGATATGGGAACATATGTATATGTATAACTGATTCACTTTGTTATAAAGCAGAAACTAACACACCATTGTAAAGCAATTATACTCCAATAAAGATGTTAAAAAAAAAAAAAAAAAAAGAAGGGCCTGAGAATGAAGACAGTGGGAGTTGAGTCCAAGATAAGGGTCGCTGCCATAGACAAACAAGGCAGGGTGGGCTTCCCTGGTGGCACAATGGTTGAGAATCCACCTGCCAATGCAGGCGACACATGTTCGAGCCCTGGTCTGGGAAGATCCCACATGCCGCGGAGCAGCTAAGCCCGTGTGCCACAACTACTGAACCTGTGCTCTAGAGCCCGCGAGCCACAGCTGAGCCCACATGCCACAACTACTGAAGCCTGCGTGCCTAGAGCTGGTGCTCCGCAACAAGAGAAGCCACTGCAATGAGAAGCCCACACACCACAACGAAGAGTAGCCCCCGCCTGCCGCAACTAGAGAAAGCCCGGACGCAGAAATGAAGACCCAGTGCAGCCAAAAATAAAAAAATAAAATAAATAAATTTATTTTAAAAAAAAAAACAAGGCAAGGCAATAATAACAGAACAATTTAGAAAAATCATATTAAGTTGCAACTGAAAAATAAAATAAAAACAAGCAAACAAACCTAAGTTATGCTATAGAAAAGATGCAGGAAAACAGGACAGGGAGATCAGGACAATTATCAAGCTTTGGGTTCAACATATATCTAGTAAAATTCTAAATTTGTTGGACTGATCCAACAGAACCAGAGCGGATGATCACTGATTCTGATCTTAATAATTAGAAGACGTTATTTTTCAATCAGCCAGATGATAAGGAAAGAAGCATCAGAGCAATGAAGCTAAAATTGATACTTTGATATAAAACAAATTTGGGGATTTGGTTCTCTAATCAAGGAGATTTACATCCATTACATTTGACTTCAAACTTTTTTTTTTTAATTTATTTTATTTATTTATTTATGGCTGTGTTGGGTCTTTGCCACTGCGCACGGGCTCTTTCCAGTTGCGGTGAGCGGCGGCACGGGCCTCTCATGGCAGTGGCCTCTCCTGCTGCGGAGCGCGGGCTCTAAGCGCAGGCTCAGTAGTTGTGGCGCACGGGCCCAGCAGCTCCGCGGCATGTGGGATCCTCCTGGGCCAGGGCTCGAACCCGTGTCCCCTGCCTTGGCAGGCGGATTCTTAACCACAGCGCCACCAGGGAAGCCCTAGACTTCAAACTTTAACAAGAATGGCAAACAAGTTTTATCTCACATGATGAATCCACCTTCATGTGCACTGGGAACAATAATAATAGTTAATGCTGAATGAGTGCTGACTATGACTATGGCAGGCACCTTTCTTCACATTTTACACAATATTAACTCAATTCTAACAACCCTAAGAAGTAGGTATTATTACTGTCCCCATTTTGCTAATAAGGGAACTGAGGCATAAAGAAGTTAAGTAACCTGCCTGAAGTCACATGGCTAGTAAGTAAAGAAGGCAGAATATGGATCCCAGCAGTAGAACACTGGGGTATTCCCCTAACCATTGTGCTGGTCCCTCAAGGAAAGATGCCAAGATCAGGTCTGCACATATCAGCCATCTGAATAAGTGTTAGAAAAACCTTGGGCTCTACAGTGATGTAGACCTAGGGTTCAAACTTCAGCTCCTCCCTTTACTAGCTATGTGATCTTTAGACAATCACTGAAGCCCCTTGAGACTCATTTCACCTCTTGTGAAAATGAGGATATAATACTTCATTTACAAGGAAAATTCTGAAGATTTGAGAAGATAATACAAATAAAGTACCCAGGCCTAAGATCTGATGCAGGGCAGGCACTCAGTCAATGGACACTAGTGCCATAACTGAACACTCTGACACGATGGAGAAATGTTAAACACAATATACCAGAAATTATAAAGCAAATTATACTTAGTATAAAAACGAAGTTAAACTCAAATGGCACTTACAGAAAAATTTCAGATTGCCAATGAAATAATGTTTTAAAATATTTTTACTCATATTCAAATCCCTAATTACAACCCAGGTGACAAGATGCCTTCTATAGAGCATACTGTACCTCTTTGATGATTTTCACCCCTTTTGGATCCTTGATATTAACAGCTATACTCTAAAAATTAAAAATATATATATTAAAATAGTATCTTAAAAATTTTTCTTATTGCTGACAGTTCAATAAGAGAGCCATTCATATTATAGATTTCTCCTCTTAAAGTAAATGCATTTTCCTCACGAAGAAACATTTAAATAATTTTTACTGATTTTATTTTCAATTTGGATATGTTAGGATGATAGTAAGGACTATAGTAAAAATTTTTCAAATAATAATACCAAATGTAGGCAATTAGCAATCTCCAAAAGAATAACAAATGTAACAAATCAAGTGATTCCTCACTTTAATAAAATTATTTCCATTAAAAACCATTATAGGGCTTCCCTGGTGGTGCAGTGCTTGGGAGTCCACCTGCCAATGCAGGGGACACAGGTTCGTGCCCTGGTCTGGGAAGATCCCACATGCTGCGGAGCGGCTGGGCCCGTTAGCCATGGCCACTGAGCCTGCGCGTCCAGAGCCTGTGCTCTGCAACGGGAGAGGCCACAGCAGTGAGAGGCCCGTGTACCGGAAGGAAAAAAAAAAAAAAAAAAAAACATTATAAATTCTCAAAGAATGTTTTAAGTTAGTAGAGAAGGAAAATTAATAAAAAAGCTCTACTGTTTCTACTTGGTAACTGGTGAATGAATAAAATAAAATAAAATGTCACCTTATTGGGAATATTACAAAATATCTACAAAAAGGGGTAGAAATAAACAAGCCACAATGATATCAAAAGTTTTGTTATTACAAGAGAATTACACAGGGCTTCCCTGGTGGCGCAGTGGTTAACAATCTGCCTGCCAATGCAGGGGACACGGGTTTGAGCCCTGGTCCAGGAAGATCCCACATGCCGTGGAGCAACTAAGCCCCTGAGTCACAACTACTGAGCCCGTGTGCCTAGAGCCCGTGCTCCGCAACAAGAGAAGCCACCGGAATGAGAAGCCCTCGCACTGCAACGAAGAGTAGCCCCCGCTCATTGCAACTAGAGAAAGCCCGCGTGCAGCAACGAAGACCCAAGGCAGCCAAAAATAAATTCATTATTATTTTTTTTTAAAAAAAGAGAGAATTACACAAAGGAAGCAAAAAGGGGATAATATTCTTACTTTTTTATTTCGGTTAACACTGAGAAAATAAGTACTTTCTGTCCCCACAAAAGGTGGACCCCAAGTTCGTGTATCATCACCGGCTCCTGAAAATAATAGTATGAACTATTTAACCTTGAAACATCATGAGACATTTCAAATCAACATATGTAAGTTCACAGATGCCTAAACAAGATCAGGGGAATCAGCAACCTAAAGTGGCCTTGGGACCTTGTTAGAACTGCCCAAACTCTTTACCTGTTCATGTAAATCACTAAATCCTCCCATAGCTTCTTTCACTAAAATCCATCCCTGAAAGTCAGAATCCAGAAGGGAATATCCTACTGGCAGTCTTTAGATTTAATAATGGCAAGTCTGAGGGGGAAAAAAATTACTCTCCTACTTCAACAAACAAGTCAGCTCTTTCAGTGTTTTTAGCATTAAATGTGCAAACAAAATGTGGGGTCTACAAAATATTTTTGTTAAATATAATTTAAATCAGGATAATGATAAGTAAGTCTTTATGATAAAGTGGTATCTGAGGCTAGGTATAAAACAATGATAAATAAATCTATTTTTTAAATTCTGTAGCAATAAATCAGAAAAAGCAAAATAAGCTACTGAATAGCAAATGTCAATAATTTAAGATGCTATTTAGAATAAAATTTTAGTAGTCTAGGTCTTGCTTCAAAGTAAAAGTTTAAAAACATCAAAAATAGGGTATTTTATTCTAAACATCTACTTCAAATGATTCTGAAAAGTACTTGTGTTTGATTCAAAGATAACACTATCGAGTTACAGAAAAAAAAGTTTTCTTTGCACAAAAAGCAAACAATGTAGATGGAGCTCAGAAAGTGAATCAACAATTAACAGGCACAAATTAGTATCACTTAAATTAAGATTTTTATAAGTTCTGATTAAATATTGATATTAGAAACTAATCACTACCTAAGTATTACTAGCCCACCAATAAGAGAATTTGTGAATATGGATTAAAGTTTAAATTCTAATCTCATTTAAATGATATAATTAATTTATTAGCCCATTAGACTTTACCCACTGAAACTGATAAAGAAAAACAGACACAGCCTTTTAGAAAACAAAACAGAAGCTAAAGAATAGACTCCTTTACTTAAAAACAAAAAAATAAAAACCTCACAAGAGAAAGCGAGAACACAGGACAGAGGAGAAAAGAAGCATTAGTTCTAACTGGGGATGAACTGATAAACAACACAAAGCAATAAATAGTAAGTATCAAACTGAACAGCATGCTCAGAACGTCAGGGGAAAAAATAAACTACAAGAGTCCACAAAGACAGTCTCCTAGTAATAAACCAGTTATAGGCTTCACGGAAAAATGTATGTGTGAATCTGGATCTTCAAGATCAGATAGGACCTCCCAGAGGCTGGAGAGAGTCCAGCCACTTCCATTTTTTTGAACGTCTCAATACATTAAATTTTAAAAAAAAATTTGTTTTTAAGAGAGCAATGTCAAGATAAGGCTAAAAGTAGAGAGCTTATTTTAAATGTTTACATTCATCTCTTGGGTGGAAATAATGTCAGAAATCTAAACTGGAGGTCTACATGGCTTTCCTGCCCCACCTGGTCCTGGTGTATAACCTGGGTTTAAGAGATGCAGAAGGATAGGATATGTGCTGACGGCCCATGAAATGAAATAAAGGTTAAAGGTCACAAACTGGTAAAACTGGCAATTTGAGAGACATGTTTTATTTGACCCACACACAACTTAGTTTTTAAATATCTGCCATGATTTCAAAATCTAGAGATAGTATATAAAAATTCAGACTGCCTTTCTTATATGATATTTCAACACATTCATCCATTCAGCAAATAGTTATTGGGTGCCTACTATGTCACAAACACTGCTCTCTGCAGAGCAGACACAGCAGTGAACAAAGACCAACATCCCTGCCCAGGTATGCCTGCCTCCTGGTGACAACCCTGGAATAACAGCAGCATCATTGGCTGCCCAGCCCACTTCATTCATTTAGGTTACCTGCCTGGCCCTGCAGGCATAGCGTTTACACCCACCAAAAGACTCTAGAAAGAGAAGAAAAAAATATACTTAGCTTGATACGCTCTTTGATTACTCAAATAAGAATAATCTAAGGCCCAAGTCAGAAAACTACAACAAAATTTAATTTAAGAACTGAGGAAGTGGACACTAAAAGAGACTGAAATGTGAAAATACTGCCAAGGGACTTTTCTTCATATCTGTTGAATAACTATCTCGAAAAAACAAAATATATAATATGAACATTAAAACGTACTGAGCAAAAGGGTTAAAGGAGAGAGACCAATTAGTAAGAAAAAGAGCAATGAACAGCTGCTAGGAACAAAGCTTGATGCCTAGTGTATGGCTATGGAACATAATAAAGGCCTAGACTAAGGAAAGGGTCCCCCAGTGTGGAAATGAAAAAGTACAAAGGAGAAACAGGACTAAGCAAACAGGGATTAGTGATTTCTAAAATTAATAAAGATAAAGTCATTCCCTCAGTATTCATGAAGGACTGCTTCCAGCACCCGCTGAGGACACCAAAATTGGCAGATGTTCAAGTCCCATAATTGGCCCTCCATATCCACCAGTACAGCATCCGCAGATTCAACCAATCACAGATCATAAAAGTACCCAATCTGTGGCTGACTAAATCCATAAATGCAGAACCCGTGGATACGAAGGGCAAACTGTACAAATATTTAACCTAGTGATCAAATGATATAGCAACAGAAATCATACTGGCTATTCTATCTAGAAATGCAAGACCCAATGCTTGAAATTAGAAAGTATGTGGTATTAAAACTGGATAGCAATGTGAAAATTAGAAGTTTTGTGGTACCTGTAAAAGAAAAAAAAAGATGTTCAGCTAGAAAGTAAACATTATTCAGCATATACCCAGCAATGACCAAAAGTGATAAATATCACTGACTGGATAAATGAAGCATTATCTCTAGAAAGCAGGATTCACCAGGCTCTTCTATCACCTGGAGCCTGACAAGCACAGGGCCAGATAAATATAAAATATATAACATTCCCCATGCTGATCAGAGAATCTTCTGCTAACTGCTTTGGCCTCTTAAGAAGATCTATGTAGCAGAAAGTTGAATCTTCTGGATCATGCGTTCTACTTTATAGCGTTTAATCACTTATGGTAAATTAATATGTTGATGTAATTATAAACTAGTTTCTTATGGGTCTTATAGATACATGCACACTATTCAAGAATAGACCATTTTCACTAATTTGGGAATTCTGTTCCATAACCATAAGCAACAGATCTTGAAGAATAAATAATAATGCTAATTTCTTGCCTTCCCTTCATCCCCCAGTGAGGGAAGGTGGCCAGGCCCACTCTAACCTCAGTCTCAGCAGCAAGGCTTGTGTGGGGCTCAGAAGGGCCAGGATCAGAGCTGAGTGTCTGGATATTCCTTACTAGCTGTGTGACCGTGGACAAATCCCTTGACCTCTCTGTGTCTCTGTCTTCTTTTTTATAATCTAGGAATAATAACAGCTCACAGGCTGTTGTAAAGACTGAATAAATTAATACAGGCAAAGTGCTTAGAATTGTTCCTGGCACTAACTGTTGTTAGCATCATCATTATTTACGTGTTGCCCGTCAGTTTCTACCAGAGGCTTCCAGGTGCATGTGAAGGACCTGGCTTAGGCCTTAGCCCTTGGCATGTATAAAGAGTAGAAAGAGATCTAATATTAGTATAGGTTCAGAGGAAAATAAAGAAAGGAGAAGGGAAAATAATCGCTTCATTTCAATTCTCTCCTCATCCCACATACAGGTACATGGACATTTAAAGAACTATTAAAAATATTTATTAGCTTATTTCTATGTTTTAAAGAGAGCAGTAGTTTTACCTGGTCTTTCCACTTTTATAACTTCTGCTCCAAGATCTCCTAAATTCATAGTAGCAAAAGGTCCCGCCAGTACTCTACAATGTTAACAATGATAGATAAATTCATTACCATCTTTAAGATTTTTATATTAATTCTTTTCTTAATAGTCCATCAACACAGACAAGCTCATATAATATGAGTAAGAATTAAAATTGTTAAAACTAAAAAAAAAAAAAATTGTTAAAACTGTTCAAAAAAGTGATTTTGGCCATATGTATCAGAGCTTTAAAAAGTATATTCCCTTTGATGCAGTAATTCTACTTTCAGAATTCTATCCTAAGGAAGAAACTGAAAGATTTCCTGAGGCAAAGATTTATGTACAAGGAAGTCTCATTTATAATATAAAAACACTGGAGGATGACTAAGTAATTACGTGACAACTATATACTATAATAAAATATCTTATATTTTTTGTTGAATCTTGAATGACATGAGAAAATACTCAAAATATAACATTATGTTTAAAATGTGGATAAACCTGTAATTTCAATATGGTTCCAATTTTTATTTTCACAAGTTATATATAAATATGCAGATTGGAAAGAAATGTATAAGTATTATACTAATTGTCTCATAGAATGATGAAATTACAGGAAATTTTCTTGGTTTTTCTTTCCAAAATTTCAATGATAAGCTTATAAACACCTTCTTATAATCCAAGAAATAAATGCCTTTTTAAAGAAGGGGGAAAACTCAATCACCAAAACACAGATAAACCAATACAAACCTTGTTAGATCCAGAATTCTTACACCCTCCAATGGCTTCATATTGTCGGTATCTGGCAAAGACAGAAAATACTTAAGATGATTACTGATTGTCGGAAGGAATAATGCAGAATTCTTCATATTCTTAGTAATATCTATTACTACTAAATAAATAAATAAATTTTCCTTCACATTTCTGCTTTATATATATCACAGAAACCTTGACCCAGTCCAACTAAATCAATCTGTAAAAATTAAAGCCTCTAATACCAGATTATTCCCGATTTAATAAAGTCCAAAGCTACACTTAAGATAGTTTGTCTAATGAAAAATTTAAAAGTGGGACAAACTAATGAAAAATTTTAAAATGGAGGGAGGGGGTGTATAGGCTGAGCACAGAGGGTTTTTAGGACACTGAAAATACTCTGTATGATACTGTAATGATGGATACATGTCATTACACATTTATCCAAACCCAGAATTGAGAAACAGAACTTTCCATTACCTGAAAGTTTTCTCCTGCCCTTTGCAAACTACCTCTCCCTCCATCCCCAACCTCAGGCAACCATTGATCTGCTTTCTGTCATTTTAGTTTGCATTTCCTAGAATTTTATATAAATGAAATCATACACTATGTACCCTTTTTTGTCTGGCTTCTTTCATTCAGCATTATGACGCTGAGACTCATCCATGTTGTTGCATTTTTATGAGTAGTATCCTACTCTATGGATATACCACATTTGTTTATCCATTCAGCTGTTGATGGGCACTGGGTTGGTTCCAGTTTTAGGTTACAGTGGATCAAGCTACTATGAACATTTGTGTACAAGTCTGTGTGTGGACATGTTTTCATTTCTCTTGAGTAAACACCTAGTGGAATGGCTGGGTAATATGGTAAGTTTATGCTTAACTTTCTAAGAGACTGCCAAACAGACTTCCAAAGTGTTTGTACAACAGCGCGCGTTCTAGAAACTCCACATCCTCACAACACTAGGTATTGTTCATCTTTTAAAGGTTAGCCATTCTAATGGGTATATGATGTTTCTCTGTGGTTTTAACTGGCATTTCCCTGTTGACTAATGCTGTTGAAAATCTTTTCATGTAATAATAGGCCATTCATACATCTTCTATTGTGAATTGCCTCACTGCTTTTATTTTTTTTAACTTTTTATCTTATATTGGAGTACAGTTGATTAACAATGTTGTGATAGTTTCAGGTGTACAGCAAAGTGACTGAGTTACGCATATACATGTATCTATTCTTTTTCATATTCTTTTCCCATTTAGGTTGTTACATAATATTGAGCAGAGTTCCCTGTGCTATATACAGTAGGTCCTTGTTGATTACCCATTTTAAACATTACAGTGTGTACATGTCAATCCCAAACTCCCTAACTACCCCTTCCCCTGCCTCACTGTTTTTAATACTGAAGTAAAATATTCGAAACAGTGCAAAAATCCACCAACAGGTGAAATGTTAAATAAGCACCTGCACATCCATATAAAAAAATACCGGACCGATGCTAAGAAAAATGAGACATTTACATACCCTGACATGTAAAGTTCATCAAGATATATTCCTAAGTTATAAAATAAATCAAGTTGTAGAACAGAATGTATAATATGATCCTATATTTGTAAAGATACATAATAACATTAATAATACATGTTGGTATTTCTAGGAGCATTCATAAAATTCTACTGGTGGTTAAATCCTGGGGTAAGAATTTATGGAGAACTTTCACTAGCTAAGTTATTTATTTCTGTAATTTTGCTTAATCGTGATTAAGTGTATAATCAGCAAAAAAAAAAAAGGAAAATGAAAAAGTGAAAACATAAAGAACAAAATGAGAGAGAAAACAAGATATTTTAGAGAAAATAAAACATAGAAAAAGACCTCAAATGTGAGAAGATATTCTGACATCATTAGGAATGAATGGACAAGTAATTCTTTATGTTACATAAGACTCCAAAACTACTGGTCTTATGTACTCATCTCTTTTGGGGCCCTTGTTTCATTTCAAATGATGCAGGAAATATATTTAGAGGTCTCTTCAACCCATAAATCTCATTTCATTATAAATCTATAAAGAGAAGTCTATATTTCTCTACCAATATCAACTCACAACCATAATAAATTTTGTTTAATGACACAAAACTTTTCAAATGAATTAATTTAACATCAGGCAATAGAATTTTACTTTTATTATCTGAGAAGATAACCAGAAAGGACTTCTAGAGCACATTTAAGTCAAAATCAATTAATGAGTTTTAAACAGTTAAGAGCATAAACCCTGGAGACTGACTGAATTTAATTCTCTGCTTCACTACTTACTACCCTAGTGACCTTCACCAAGGTAACTTCACTTCTCTGAGCTTCAGTTTCCTCATTTGAAACACCTATATCATAGAGTTTGCAAGGATTAAATGAAATGTTCTATGTAAAGTGCATAGTACTTCCTGGAACATGGTAAATGCTCACTAAAAATCAACAATTGTTGTTATCATCATCGTCATCATTGTATTATACAGTCACAATACCTATTAAAGTAGATAATCCAGATTTGAAAACAAGAGAAAAACACATGACTCATGATTATTTCAAAGAACAGAAAATAACATATATGATTCTCAATACTCTATACTTTAAAAAGATATCTATAGCCATACTTTGCCTGTTTGTGAAAGACCAGAATAGGCTGATTACGGGGGGAAAAAAACAGTTGAAAAGAGCATCTATTATAACGTAATTTGTTAAGATATATTGAGCAGCTTGTATATTGCTCTAACTTATTTGGCCTCTAGGATGGAAAGCTATTATGATGATCACAGCTGAGTAACCATGCAAAGCAGTATAACTATAATGAAGTTGCCATCAAATCTATGCTTGCCAGAGCTGCTTCTAGGAACTCCCCTGGTATTTGGCCCTAAGGTTTCCACGACACAAAGAAACTTCAGCAGCACCAGAGTAGATATAATTGACAGATGCCCACACAAGTGGCTCATCTGTATGACAGCCATCATGGCATCCCTCCCCCACTGTACTAGTCAACTACTGAGACATTAAAAAAAAAAAGTCGTCATAAAACAAACTGATCGAATACCACTATGAAATACAACATGTGATATACACCGAAATGATTTCTTAATTTGATATTCTACAGAGAATTTAACTACCAGAACTTAGGAGTGAGACAGTAGATGGATATCTCTTCAAAGCTTTATTTAGAATAGTTAGCAGGATATTTTCTTTCTAGCATAGGTTAAAAGTCTTGAAAGAAGCTCTGTTCCTAATAGTATAATTTGGCAGGTAATTTTAGGAGTTTAGAGTACTTGGAAAATTAGCATCCACTGGAAAACATTCCAGGGAACCTAAAAATTTTGAGTTGTAAAAAGGTACTGTGGAAGTGATGCCAAAGTTACAAGGCAATTACACCATTTAGAGACAACCAGAGAACAAGAGCTAGATGGATAGTGACTTATAATAATTTATAATTCACCTTCCACTGACACTCAGTTTCTTGAGAATTGCCCTTCTCTTGCAAGGACTTGGCTACTACTATGGGATTTGCAATCAAACAGGTTTTTAAACTGTTGGATGCTACTATTTTAATGAAAACTTGAGAAATCTACAGGAAGGATAGTGGGAAAAGACCAGATAAAGGGTTTTTGAATGATAGGTAAAGCACGCTACAACCAAAGTACAAATCAGTGCTAATCCCAAATCCCTCTGCTCTTCTACATTTCCCAGCTTCTCTTGCAATTAGGTTGGGCCCAAATGCCGGGGGCCTGGCCAATGAAACATAAACTAATTCCAGCCCTGATCCTTAAAAACATCCCACAAAATCCTCCAGGCTTCTATATTCCTGCCGCAGTGACCTTGGAAGCTACAATTTTCAAATAGTGTAGCTATACGTGCAAGAAAGATGTTTTATTGTATTAAGCCACTGAGATTGTAGGCTAATTTGTACCACCACCCCATCTAGCCTATCCTGACCAATGAAGAAACCAAGCATTGGAGGAGGAAAAATGGTAGCCTCTAAGCGATCGTAGAGCATCAAAGCCAACAACTGGAAAGTCCATTTCAGGGGTAGGTTGTTTCACTGTTAGCAGCAGTCTTCAAACTGAGATATGTGAAGACTTTTGTAAGAAATGAATCATTTTAAAGGAATCAACTTCCAGGTCTTCAACTTTCATATGCATTTTTTCCTAAAAATAAGCCTTCTTTCATGATAAGCTTTCTCTCACTGGGCAGAAGGAAAACATATTCCTTACACATTACAGCTCTTACCCTCATCTTAATTCTTGTAAAATCTACTTGTGATAAAAACTTTTAAATATGAACTTAATATATGCAATGAATTGCCTTTCAAAAGTCATTTAGGAGAAAGACCACTGCTATAGACTGGCACGTGGAAAGGTAGGAAACAGCACCAACTCATAGATTTTATAAATCAATTTATAGTTATAGGATTCACAACCAAAAGTCAGGAAGCCAGAGAAAAAAACTTCAGTGTTCAGGCCCCCTTAAAGGGCCAGCCTGAAGTGAACTACTCAGAGGATAAGAAGTGGCTGAAGCAGGTACTCATGGAGCAAATGATAGCAATGAATTACCAAATATGAATGCTCACAAACCCAAGAGGCCCCTGGAACTTCTCCATGTTAGTGTGGTGGCTCTCCTCCCAGAGAAGACTGAGCAAAGGCAAGACCTTTGTGGCAACTAGGGAAAGGCATCCCTTCCAGGGGACAACCAGCAAAACGCCATCACAGGTACTTGAGGGAAATGATAATTATCACGGCAAAGAAGAAAATGTGTGCACGCGACGCGTGGGAGGGTGGAGGTGGGGCACAGTGTGACTGTGAATGTGATGAGCCTCTTTTGACACAAAATAGGTAGGGAACCCGATTTTACAGACCCACTGCAGATAAACGGAGGAGGAACAGAAGGGAAGGGAAGGGACAGCCTGGAAGAAGTGTGTGGACGGATACATTTGTGAGAAAAAATGTCTTATGATTTGATTTGTTTTCGGGACTTCCCTGGCGGTCCAGTGATTTAAGAGTCCGCGCTTCCACTGCATGGGACACAGGTTCGATCCCCAGTGGGGGAACTAAGATCCCGCATGCCGCATGGCAGGGCCAAAACCAATAAAGACACAAGCCCATGATTTGTTGCTTCTTTCTCCAGCAACAAAAAAATTCAGCAACATGTGCAATGTTTCTGCTCAGGGAAGTCTATTATGGACCCAGAATCCAAAGGTTTTATTGAGGGCTTTTCACATAGGCACTCTCTGCTCAGCATGCACCAAAATTCTGGACTCCCAGAAGAATAGCAGGTGCTCACCATAAATCCATAAATCACACTGATTGTACAAATCATCTAGGCACCCTTATTAATTAGGAAGCAGTTCGAGTACCCAGTTCCCAGATGCCAAACAAGGGCCACTCTTGTAAGAAGGTCTTTCTAAAGATAGCAGCCTGAGGCCTGCTATGTTAACTCTTTTCTGTACAGGTATCATGTTTTTCCAACCCCACATTATATACTCATGTATAGTTGGTTTTCCCTTTTAAAAAGCTTTTATTTTCCAATTTAAAGTATGTGAGGTTTATTTTTTCTATTTATATATTAAGTATTTGCTTCTTAGATAAGAGACTAATATTTTTTCTTGCCTTCTATTTTCCTAAACATTTCAGGTTTTCTACAAAAGGTACGTATTGTTTTTACAACTGGAAAAATACAAAGATACCAGTTCTGGCGACATTAAAATTTTACTTACACCTTTTAAAACAAACATTTGTGTCTGGAAAAGAATAATCATACTCTTACATTTTTCTTCATGTCAAAGTATTCTGTCAACAATTTTATTATTTTCAATGAAAACTTTTATAAGTGTTAGTTAATGCATTAACACTTGCATTACACATGGGTGAAGAATATTAGTCTAAAAGAAATAAACATTTATAATACTTTTCACCTGTGCTTGACTACTATGGATGGTGGATACATGCTTAGAATTGAAAAGAAGATCATTAACAGTAGTCTGGCTCTCAGAGGCAAAAACAAGTTACTTCGAATGCCTGCTTTATCAATGAGAACATTACATAAGTGATAGTTAAGTGGTCTACTGCATTCAAGGCAGGCCTCACCTTATCAGTAAATGAGCTAATCAATCCCAGAGATGCCTTTACGACTGACAGTCTTCAACATGGAACAGCTGACAACAGAACCTATATAAGGAAAACTGAGGTAACCTGAAAGGCTTCAGGAAATATTAAGATAAAGCTTATGCTAAGTATACATACAGTAGGCCCTCTGTATCTGTGGGTTCCCCAACTGCAGACTCAACCAGCAGTGTACCAAAAATATTTGGGAGAAAAAAATGCCAAGAAATTCCGAAAAGCACGATTTGAATATGCTGCACCTCCCACAACTATTTACATAGCAGTTGCACCATATCGTCAACTATTTACATATCATTTATATTGTATCAGATATTATAAGTAATATGGAGATGATTTTAGGTATACACAGGTTGTATAGTTATATGCAAATACTAAACCATTTTATATAGTAAGGGACTTGAGCACCCTCAGTTTTTGGTATCCAAAGGGGGTTCCTGGAACCAATCCCCTGCAGATACCAAGGGATGACTGTACAAGCATTTCTAGGGCTCCCTTCAGCAGCACATATACTAAAATCAGAACAAAAATTTCTATACATAGAAACTATTGAATACATTCTTCTGTCCTAAGAAGTGCTTTCATCATCAAAAATACATTTTTGGGGGGACCTCCCTGGTGGCTCAGTGGTTAAGACTCTGTGTTTCCAACGCAGGGGGGCACAGGTTCGATCCCTGGTCAGGGAACTAAGATTCTATAGGCTGTGTGGCGTGGCAAAAAAAAAATATATATATATATATATATATATATAAACTTTTTAATATCTATATGTATTCAAAAACATGAGGTTTTTGAAGCAGAGATCAGAGTTATTATTACTTACATCAAGAAATGCACCATTTTTCCCACACCTAATATGCCACAGGTGTCATAATGAGAGCTGGTGGACTAGGCGTGCACATACAAGGAATGAACCACAGGATAGGTCCCCAAAATTATAAATCTATTAGTTTGTATGGGATAGCTGCCCAGCAGCCACCTTCCCCCAAGAAAAGCAGAGAAAGCTTATCTCCCTAATGTAAGCAAATTCTCCTTCAGAAGAAAAGGGGATGGTCCCTGGGTTCTAAGCCTTTGGAATATAAATAAATGTCTCCAGGGGGAAAGATAAACTTCCCTGGGTTTACAATCTCGATCTTGGGAATGTCTCCAAGGCTCTGAGTTTTATACCCCTTTGAAATATAAACATAAACTTCCTGAGAGTTCTCTAACAATCATTTCAGTCATCCTTTAACTTCCAAGGCTTGCCCTTTAACCCAGGCTCTAGTTTCCTTGGCTTAGAAAGCCCTGACCATGCAGAAACATGAAAATATTTACACCTTGGTAATAAGCAGTAAAACTAACCAAAGTATTTACTTTTGCAGCACTCATTAATACCTGACAGCTACCTAAAATATTGGCTTTCAAACCCTTTCTGGAGAGCCCTAGGAATTCCTTAGCAGTGCCCCAGAAGTGTCTTTTCAGGGAGGCAGTTAAAGTAGGGGACAGAGTGAGCAGCTACGAGACCCCAATTCCTGCTTCAAACACAAAGCCATCTGCTCTCATAAAGGCTCTACAAAAAAAAAAAAAATTTGTTTAATCTACTGAAAAAAGACACACCAAAAAATCTTACATAACCCAAATAAAGATCCTCAGTCTTATAGAAATAGACAAGGCCCCATTTTCACTTACACTTAAATTTCCTTAGTGGTACTCTTATAAAAGTAAAACTTATAAAACATGCACCACCACAAAGTTAACCAATTAATCTGGGGGCTCCCCATATAACTCATGGGTACTGAGAAAGTTCCTTGATGTTTTGCCTGTTGATGTCCTCTGTGTACAATGCCACTTGAAGACAGCACCTAGCCACTAACAGTGTCTTCAATAAAAGCACTATCCTACTGAGGATCCTATTTTCTAATGCTGGTCCTCCCTAAAGAGTGCTGCAATTCTCTTTTTGTGGGAACAATACCTGTGTTACTCACAAAAGTGCTCTTTTCTCTCCACAGGACTCAGACTTAGTTCATGGGACAGCCACCAAACTCTCATACACATCATCCCAATTCACTTTTCTATTTCCAGGTAATGCAACATAAAACTTCCTTCATCTCTCTTCCCCTGAACTCACCACCACACAAATAACCAACACAAGTATGTGTCTGGGGACCTCAGACCCACCAGTTCAGGCAGCCAGACTGCAATTCCCAGGTTAATACTCCGGAAGATTCTAGGTACATTCACAAAAGTTCAATACTAAGGTTCTATCTACTAATCTCTAAATATCTAAAATAATATGCTACGCAGTACCACTATCAGAATTTTACATGCTTATTTATCTATTGCATTTTTCAAAGGACGGACTGAGTATTAATTCATATTTCTTTACCTAGGAAAAAAGACAACTGCCTGGGATTCAAGAAGCCTGAGTTCTGGTCCCACATCCATTTGCTATGTGAATTCAAGCAAGTCACTTCACTTTTCTTGGACAATTTCTCATCTGTGAAAAGGCAAGTTGCCTATTCTCAGAAGTGATCCAAGTGGAATCTGGAGTTTTCATATAATTAAGAATGTACTCTCCCTCAATCCTCATATATACCTGAAAACATGATGACAGGCACACTGTCATGTGCAATCTACCTGTCAAAATCTACCTCCCCCGTTTCTAATGCAAGTTCATATGTGTAGAAGATAGCAGTGTATCACTATAGGAAAGAGCATTCCAGAAGTGTAAGGCAAGTAAAATGACAACTTACAGTACTACACTCAATTCTGCGAAACATTCGCCAGTTATTTAAAAATTAACAAAGGTAATTTTCATCCTTGCCACCCTCATTTTTCTGCTCCCTCCCCACAAAATGTAGATTAGTTGATGATATTAAAGGGGGTATTATAGGTGAGAATCACTGACCAATATGATGTGACCCACTCATTCATTCAATAAATATCTGACAGCTCAATTACCAGGCATTAAGCTAAGCACCAAAGACAATGTCCAGAAAGGTGCTTAGCTTTGGCCAGGACAAAAGTATATAATAAAGTGAATAATCTGGGATCCCCTGGCCTTAACTGCATCACAAAGCCTTGATGGCATTATCCTGCCTTGATTGATTCTACAACTTGTATCTAAAGTAAAAGCTTGATGAACCGAATTCCCTCAGAAAAAACAACCACAGATAAGTGTGTGTATATCTCCATTCATCAAGCTGAGAAAACATCCCATTCTTCGGCTTTGCCACGTCACAGAACGTGTCAAACGGACAGTGAGGAGTGGCACCTGCAAGGTTCACAGGCTGAAAAGCACAGGTCCAGGCTACCCATTAGGCTATGATTAAATGAGTCCGAAAAGTCTTCAAGATTGTTTCCTACAAGATGAATTCAAGACTCACAGTGGCCTATCATTCCCAGATTCGGAGGGTGTAAAGAAAGTTCTAGAAAACTGCAGTAAATCTAAATTTCATCTTCTAAATAAAATTCTGAGACAGGTATTCGGTACAAAGGTGGGTTTATACATTAGGGGTCATTCTTGAATGATCACACTTTTCTTTTTAACCAAAAGTCTGTGAAACGATTATTATTTTAAGAGCTTTAGCCAAATGTTGCTAATTTTGAAAATCAGGCTCTCTGCTTCCTAACCAACTCGCTTACCCGCTTGCATTTAACAAGAACAAGGAAGGGAGTAAAGTCCGACCTCTGCGAGCACAGCCTCGCCCCCGAGTTATTTAAAGTGCAGCCGCACAGGGAGATGAACAAGGAAGGGAGTAAAGTCCGACCTCTGCGAGCACAGCCTCGCCCCCGAGTTATTTAAAGTGCAGCCGCATAGCACAGGGAGATCAGCTCGGTGCTTTGTGACCGCCTGGAGGGGTAGGATAGGGATGGGGGGAGGGGGGGAGACGCAAGAGGGAAGATATATGGGAACATATGTGTATGTATAGCTGATTCACTTTGTTATAAAGCAGAGACTAACACACCACTGTAAAGCAATTATACTCCAATAAAGATGTAAAACATAATAATAATAATAAATAAAGTGCAGTCTGAAACCCTTCCTGAAATGTGGCTGGGGGTGCATTTTTCAAGGTATTTAAACTTGGGGGACGAGTGGAGAGGAATAAGGGAGAGAGGCGAGTCCGCCCAGTAGGACCGCGCAGGGGCCGGACCCAGGCCCGGACGCCGGGCAGAGTGACCACGGGGCGACCGCGGAGCCAGGGCAAGGGGAGACGCGAAAGGCCAAAGGGCGGGCGGCGGGGGCAGCGGATACTTCTGGAAAGCGCGGCGCTCTCCTCAGGATGCCGCCGGAGTGGGGAGGCTGGCGCTGGGGTCCCTTTCGCCGCCCGGACCGAATCTCGGAGGATACCTGACTGCGGGCGGCCGGTCCACAGCCCCCTCCCGCCGCCCCGGCGGGACAGAAGGCCGGTTCTCCGCAGAGCCGCGACCCTCGCCAGCGTCGCCAGCGTCGCCAGCATCGCGAAGCCCTCTGAAATCCTCCTTCCCTGCGTGAGTGGAGAACGAAGTGCGCTCGCGACCCGCAGCCACTGGGGGCGCCCGCGGACACCTCGGTCCCCGCCCCTGCCGAGCTCTCCAGGCCCCCCTCCATCCGTTCGGCAGGCGGCTAGTACGTCAGTCAGTGGCAACCAAAGCCCGCGAGACTGCAAAGGCCATTGCTGGGGCCCGGGATTCGCCCTTTCCTTTATCCTTTTTCTTCCTCCTTCCTTCACTCAAATCAGCTGAATCTGTACCCAATTCGATAACCTACTTATCCCGCCGCCCCAGAGGAACCTTTGTGAGGCCGGAACCAATGTAGTCTATGGTGCTGGCGGGCGGAGGACTGTTTTGGTGAAGGACCACCAAGTGTCTGTGAACGGTTGGTCTCGACAGTTCCGGCGGGAGAACGCGCCATTGAGGTCCTCTTCTTCGTCTTCTGAGATGCACCGACAGAATTTCCGACCCCCGACTCCTCCTTGCCCCAGCCCGGGTGTAGGAGGTTGGGGTAGCGGGAGCAACTTCCGGGGTACCCCGGGCGGAGGCGGAGCGCGGCCGCCATCCCCGCGGGACGGGTACGGGAGTCCACACCACACGCCGCCGTACGGGCCCAGGTCTAGGCCCTACGGGAGCAGCCACTCTCCGCGACACGGCGGCAGCTTCCCTGGGGGCCGGTTCGGGTCTCCGTCCCCTGGCGGCTACCCTGGCAACTACTCCAAGTCCCCCGCGGGGTCCCAGCAGCAATTCGGCTACTCCCCAGGGCAGCAGCAGACCCACCCCCAGGTAATAATAGCCAGCGTTTGCCGAGCTCTTACTGTATGGCAGGCATGGTACTGATAATCCCTTTGCGTGGATTATTTTGAATCCTCTATGAAGTGAGATACTATCGTTAGCCCCATGTCGCAGATGAATAAACTGAGGCTCAGAGAAGTTAAGTATAACTTTCTTTAGAATGCTGTAAAAAGTTGCAGAGCTGTACTTTGTTTCTATAGTCCTACTTTTAGCCAGTACACTGCCGCTCAAACAGATTTTCCTAATTCCCTCTCCTTCGTCAGTGGCCTGGCCAGTTCGTTGCAGTAAATTATTCTGAGTCCCCGGTCTTCAAGGAGGAAAAAAAGCGAATGAATCCCCAGCATAGGGCTCAGCTCTAGGGTTACAGGCTAGTGCCATCTTCCTACTGATGGCACCTTTTCCCTTTTTTTTCTTTTCTTTTCTTTTTTTTTTTCCCTTTTGGCCTTAGTTCTTCAACTACATTGGCTTCTGCTCTAAGGCTTCTTTCTGGTATGTCTAGGATTCTGTGGTTTACATCTTAAATATGCTTGGTAGTTTTCCAGCTTCTGCTAAACCAAACCCATCCCTTTGAGTGTGGAGCTAATGAGATGGGAGGGTTCTAGAAATTTTGAAGCTGTAGGGTTAAAAAACAAAAATGTTTAATTTGCTTCCAGAAGCAATAGAGAAATACTGAGGGAAGACGACAGTACAAGTAATTTCTTACTTCATCACCAGTTTATAGTTTGGGAAAGTTATTACATTAGAAACCCAAATGTTTTGAAGTGACAGTGGGCATAAAACTATCAATAAATTAGTATATCAAATAGGTTTAAATAGTTTTTTAATAAAACACTAGATTAAAGGAAGCATGGACTTTGCAAGTGAACATATTTGGGTTCAAGACACAACTTTTAACTAGCAGTGTGATCCCCTCTAGCCTCTAAAGAAAAAGTACCAGTTACCTCTACTAAATGTCTTTTTAACTGATTTTTTTTCTAAAGGGTTCTCCAAGGACATCTACACCATTTGGATCAGGGCGTGGTAGAGAAAAGAGAATGTCTAATGAGTTGGAAAGTTATTTCAAGCCTTCAATGCTTGAAGACCCTTGGGCTGGCCTAGAACCAGTATCTGTAGTGGATATAAGCCAACAGTACAGCAATACTCAAACATTCACAGGCAAAAAAGGAAGATACTTTTGTTAACATTTCTGAAATTCAACTGGAAGCTTCATTTGTCAGGAACATCTTGGACAGAACTTTTGCTTGTAATTAAGTTGAACCCTAACGTGGTGACTTTGAATAATTAGTTGTGTCTTCCTTCATCATATCAAGTATTTTTGGTGTTAGAGAAGACATATGGTAGGATAATTTGCAATATTTAGCTCTCTGGAAGTGCCTACCAATTTTAGAAGATTGACAGTTTCCAAATGCTTAACATTCTTGGTTATATAACGGACATTTGTCTTTTAATGTTTTTCCAATGTTTCAAAATAAAACATTTTGTCTTTCTAGCTATATTGTGCTTTGTCATATGCCAAAGAATTATTAAAATAATGCTTTGTAATCACATAGTTAGAATTCGTAAGTATATATTTTGCATACTACTTTTGAAAATGAAATAGACTGTCCTTTGTCCTGTAGACAGTTCTTTATTTGTTCATAGGGAAAGGGGGTAAAGGAAAAGAATAAAGGAGATTTCTATTCATATTATAACCATTGTTCTGCCTGCATATTTTATGTAATGCTTTTGTAAAAATGCATTGAAACTTGATTGAAAGTTACAGAAACCCACTTAAGCTTAAATTTAAAAAAATATTCATACCCTTTATACTCATTTAACTGCAGAGGACAGGGATAGACCTACTTCTTGCATAGCTATATTAAAGAATTCTGCATCTGAATTTCTCTACTCCACATCTCTCAGTATTGTGGAGTCATTTTCTCTTGAGGCCCAGGAAGATGGCTACCAGCAGTCTTAAGTCACTTCCATTGTGAAGAGAACATTTCCCAGCTCTGTCAATCTCAGTGAAGACAGATTGGCCATGCTTAGGTCAAATTTTAGAGTCTTAATCCAATAACTATGATCAAGGCAGTGTGGCATGATTAGCTTGGACATGGATTCACCCCTACAATGAGGCAGGGTCCCATGGTCTTCAGCCCCACCAGGCCTCCCTGGACTAAAGAAAGGCTTTCCAAAGAAAGGAATGCTACATACCTATACCTACTGTAATGGGGAGAAAAATGAAAATGTTGGGGATTTTCAATTTCCCCAACTATTTAAACAAAATCAAGTCTTATAACATTCAGGCTTTTTAGATATTTTAGGGTCACAATATATGATGAAAGTATAGCTAAAATTTTATTTAAACATTCCCAGGAAGAAAGCTTTAAAAGTGAAAAGGTTACACCACCTATTTGAGCCATAACCACTTCTATTTGTATGTTAGGTCTTTTCACAGAGGCAAAACAAAACGAGAAGGGAAGGATTTTAGATTAATAAAAGCTCCATGACACCCAGGACTACTACTACCAGTTACTAGCTTGGTGAATTATTTAACTTCTCTGTGCCTCAATGTTCTTATATGTAAAATGAAAAACTTAACAGTACCCATGTCATAGAGGTGTTGTGTTTGAGGATTAAATGGGTTTACATGTGTGAAAACTCTTAGGCCAGAGCCTGGCACATAGTAAGCCCTCTAAATGGTAGCTGTTACTTTCTCACTTACCCCTATATCCTCAGCTCTTAGAATGATGCCTGGAAAATAGTAGGTGCTTAATAAATATTTGGTGAGTGGATGCAGACATTCTGATTATAACTGCTATATTGCTCTGCCTTTATCTCCTATATATAAAGAGAATAGTAATTTTTCCCCCAGTGTTCTAAAGGGAATGTCCTTATTTTCTAACATCGTCTTTCTAGATGATTTGAGGTCATGATGTATGATGAAAATTAGAGCAAGTACAATACTTTTGCATACCTTTTATTGAACTTAATAGGTAAGAAATATTATCTCTAGGAAGTGACATTTAGAAATAATTATTAAGCCATTGCTTGGAGATCACTGGATTATTGGCAAAAATAAAGGAAGTCAAGAAAGGTTTTATGCTAATGTATTCGTATCATATTTGGAAAACATTCAAATTATAATTGTTCTAATGGCTTATGTGCATTTTATTTTACTACTTTATAAGTGTAATGTTAAACAACTAAATGTAAAATTTCTCTTCTGCCAAGTTAGCAACATCTTCCTGAGGTCTGACCTTTCTGATTTTAAGAGAAACATTTTTGTCCTCAGGAAAGATACATTGCTTTACTGCTCTGGTTGGTAGTGTATATAGTTATCAAAGGTCTTTCGACATTGATATTGGTTTGTTTATATTACTAGCCTATTTTTGTTTAGCTGAGTGAAAGGAATTGATCATTCTTTTAAATGAAAAATGATTTTTTAAATTGTTCCAGAATACACATTTTTACCTCCGCAGAGATGCTAAATAACTGTGTTAGGGAAATTTATAGTTAAGTATGCATCTTAAATATTCATATAATTAAAGAATGGAAGTATAATCTATAGCTGGGTTTTCAAACACGGGTGTTTGTACTTCTGGGAGTATTTAACTGTAAAGGCAAAGATAGCTTTAAGGGGATTTTGATCTAGATCCTCACATCCCAGATGCACTCTTTAGTTAAAATGATGTGCTGAAAGAACATTTCCATGATCAGTGGATTATGCCAGTTCTCTTTTTTTCCCTTCTGCCTTTTCATAATTACCCTTCTCCCACTTGACAGAAGAAACCTATGTGTTTTTCAAAAATGATGCCAACAATATTTCAGGTCCCTCAGACTCTTCCAGAACCTTGCCTCTACCTCATCAAGATAGAGAGTTATATCCCTGCCCTTTGAACTCAAGCAGACCTTTCTGACTGCCCAAGGAAGTACGGTGGAAGTTAACGTATTTTCATCACAGGTGAAGTGTGGTCTTAGAAATGAGTTATGTTGGCCCATGTGGAGATATTCAGAACTCAGATGTGTTGTCAAGTAGGGAGATAGAGTGATGACAGTTTTTGTTTATAGGCCTTGCCTTTTTTGTCTCCTGACGATTCAAAAAATGATTTTTCCTGTGGGTGAATCATGTGAAAGCAAAGAGAGCATGAACATAATATGAAGGGAAAGGCACTTTACTTTTAGGAAACAAAAAGTTGCTTGCCTCATTTATCTTAGAATATTTAAGATTAGTATACAAGCGTGATGGGTTTTGGTGAATCTGCTGTCAAGCAAACCGTCTTTTCCCCATTTTCAATAATGATAAAGAACCTGATGAATATGTCTCAAACCTGTCTTAATAGCATAATTTGCATGATTTCAAGGAGGAAGAAGTTAAAATTTCCATGTTTCTTTCTGACATATTAACCTTACATCTTAAAAGATCATATTTCAGAGGTAAGTTCATGATTTTTATATTATCTAGAGCATTTTTCAGATTCTTAGGAGAAACATTTTTATTATCCTTTGCCAGTTCATTATTAGAGTCTATAAATCCATATTAATTTTTTACCTGGCCCAAGTCTCCTGCTTATTGTCTCTGAGCCATTTCTCTGTTTTATTTTTCATTCCTACTATGTGTTTAGTTTAAATTAATAGAAATGTATTGTGGATTTTACTGTAAATAAAACACATGATAGTCCTAAGTATACATTGTATAAACCCAGAACTTAGTAATGTCCCAACATCTTTTCTTTTTTGCTCTTAATTTCCACAGTCTAATTTTTCATCTAACCTAAGAAACTATTATTTATAATTATATACCACTTAGTAAAAACACTGCCAAATAAACTATAATATGCTGTCAATTATAAGATGCATCCCAATTTCAGAGATGTTAAAATGTACATCTTAGTTTGATAAAATACCATAAACAATACTTTTAAAAGTAGAATGTGTATTTACGTATAGGTTTGGGTGTAAATGTCCACAAAACATAGTCGAGGACAGTGCATTTAACTTTGGAAAACCAGCTTTACTTAGGATTAATTCTTCCTTCTCAGGTATTTATATTCTGTAACTTTCCAAGGATATAAGAAAGAAAATGGCCTGAACAACAAGGTCTTCAGTGAGGGTGGTTTTTCAATTCTTTGTTTTCAACAAAATTGAAGAAAACTTAATCAGATTGTTAGTTAAAGATCATTAAAAATAATTTGATGATCAGTTTATTATTTTTGGCATATAACTTAAAAGGTGTGCAAGAATTAAGTGACATCACTATAACAAAAGTCTATCCCTTTTTATTTGTATGCATAAATGAGTTTTCTCAGCATTTATATCTATAGTTTAAAAATAGTAATAAAATTAATGTCTCATTCTAGCAATTAGCAGTATTTATGGTGTTTTTATTGTTTGAATAGTAATGATAATCCAGATAACAGATAACTTCAACACTTTGAAGTTTATAGCCATTGGAAATGTTTTTTTATTTCCAAAAATATTTTTTAATTTCAGTAAATATATTTTTCATACATTTTTGAGAAACAGATGTATGACAAGCTATCAATAAAGGACTTTCAAGCATTACACTATTACAAAGATAAAAATTACGTGGGAAAGTAAAATGGAAATATGAGTTGGGAATAAAATAGTGTACAATTTCCTACTGTGTTAAGGAGTGTTTTTAGATAGCCAATTACTGTGATAATTAGATTCAGTTGGATACTTTAATAATGTAATGGACTTAGCTTAAAACATCAATGTTTCCGAAATGACTTCCTTTGCAATTTTTGAAACTTACGATAAAAGTGTATTTATGTTGACTTGAAAAGTATAAAAGGGTACATCACTTTTCAAAATTACTTTAGGGAATATATGACTAAAAATTTTAAAGCTCTCAAATCATCAGAGGAGGGAGAAAGAGGAATATAGTAAACCATAAATCCAAGAGAAGTGAGGAAAAGAAGTAAATGACAGCAGTAAGTCCAAATATTCCAGTAATAACAATGAATCTTAAAAAAGTAAAATCTTTTAGAAGGCAGATTTTCAGATTGGATTAGATAGATGGAATCAATCTATTTGTTGGTTTAGAAAAGATAACATCTAAAATAAAAAGCTATAAAAAGATTGAAATTCACAATCACAGTGGGGATTTTAGCACATCTCTACTAGACATGGATATAACAAGCAGATGTAGAATTTGTAGGGATATAAAGAACTGGTATATAAAATAGTAATTATATATATACAATATGTACATATTTTTTCAAGTACACAAGTATATAATAAATTTTTTTTTTTTTTGCGGTACGCGGGCCTCTCACTGTTGTGGCCTCTCCTGTTGCGGAGCACAGGCTCCGGACGCACAGGCTCAGCGGCCATGGCTCACGGGCCCAGCCGCTCCGCGGCATGTGGGATCTTCCCAGACCGGGGCACGAACCCATGTCCCCTGCGTCGGCAGGTGGACTCTCAACCACTGAGCCACCAGGGAAGCCCATATAATAAATTTTTTATAAGTTTTCTAAATCACAAAGACTGCAAATTTCAAAGATTTGATCGATAGGCAGATCATGTTTTCTGACCAAAATGTTCAATAAATTTAAAAACAAAAAGTACCCTCAAAAAAATAAGTCACTGAAACAAGGCAAAGCTATAGAGATTGTCAACAAAAAAGCCTATTCTGTGACTTAACTAAAGTCGATAAAGATTGATGAAAAGGGAGTTCCCTGGTGGCCTAGTGGTTAGGATTCCAGGCTTTCCCTGCTGTGGCCTGGGCTCAATCCCTGGTCGGGGAGCTGAGATCCCTCAAGTCGCACTGTGGAGCCAAAAAAAAAAGAAAGAAAAAAAACAGATTGATGAAAAAAAGGACAAAAGGAAAAATATAAACAATGTTAACCTTTGGTGTAACATCAGGAACTATGCTTAAAAAAAGAACTACAGTAAGAAAACAAAGTGGTGGAATCACCTAGAAGGATAATGCAAGGATAATCATCACTTGCATCATCCTTCTGTTTTCTTTGCATTGCTTTAAATCCTGCTTCATCTTTAAAGAAGGGATAAAAGAAGTCTAGAGACACAATCTCTGTAAATGTTTTTTTAAGCTTTTATTTGAGCACAATTAAGAATTTGGCATTTTTCGTTTTTCACCCATAATGGCAAAGAAAAGAAAATTAATCAGGTATTTCATGATTATTAAACTAATCAGCACTCTGGTCTCTTATAAGCAAACTCTCAGACTATAAACTTTCAGATGACAATATCCTAGAAAAATTTTTCTCAAATTCAAGAATCAGTGAGTGAACAATATATTTCTAAGGACAAAAGAATTATGATATTCTCATTTACTCAGTCATCCAAAAGGAAAGACTTCATCACAGAACTTTGTGACAAGAACATCTTTTATGTTTGTTACTCAGAATTGTAAGTAGACAAATACTAAAGGCAGGTGTGTATTCAGAATTGATAAAAAGGAAATAGATGATGTAAAAGTGAAAAATCAATTGGATTTACCATTCTGATTGGTGTTTATAAATCTGAAAGTGAAAGTGTTTTGCAATTATGAAGCAAAAAGAAATGACCATCCTTTCCTTAACAAAAATATGACATCAAAGTTCTTAAATGTATTGCATTTTGAAGATGCAAGTGTAAAAAGAACAAGAAGTAATAATAAACTAAAGCCTATTAGAGATATATTTAAACTCTGGAGTCAAGGTTCATAAGATGAATGTATTCTAAGTTTGTGACAGTAGATGAATACCTATTTATGTTTGAGATGCTACCCATCTTATGTATTAAATACTTTCAAAACCACAAAAATACTGAATAAAAATTTGGGTTTCCTATGTTTACATTCTTATTAAGATGTCTAACAAACTTCTTTCTATCTCTTTATTCTCTACATTTTGCTAAATAACTTTAAATGTTTTTAAAAATTAAAAGGGCCCATTGGACCCAGATGACAAATGATGACTAATTTTTTCTGGTATACTGATGATTAAATGAAGAAGTCATATTAGTACCAATAAAGGCTTTGAAAGTCACACAAACACAGGATGACCAACTTTACACCATAGTATTTGAAAGCATAGATGAAATGTGTTATCTTTTAGAAAAATATTGATACATTATCAGTATATTGACTCAAAAAGGAATAGAAAGTCAGAATAAACCAATAACCATGAGAGAGACTGAGTCGATAATCATGAGTTCTCCCCACAGATGATACAGACTTACTAAGCCTTCATGGAATACTTAATTCCTGTATTATAAAAACTTTTAGTTAAAAAGTATCCAACACATCTTACACGTGTGGTATTGACTGATCTCAAACCAGGCCAAGGACAGTATAAATGGAAATTATAGATCATTTCACTTCTGTACATAGTTGCTAAAAATCCTAAACAAGATATGACAATTCAGCAGTTGCTCACAAACCAAGAAAGAACTGATACGGTTTATCTCAGGATTGCAGTGATGGCTCAGCATCTGGAAATTTATTTCTATAATACATCTTATTGGTTAAAGGAAAAGATCTATACTAATAACTTGGTAGATGAAGAAAAAGCATTGCTTAAAATTAAATACGCAGAAGTCTTCCAGAAGTGGGAAAGGAAGATATCTGAAGTGTGAAAGTACAAAAGAGATGAAACTGATCTTATGTACAGATAATATTATTGTCTGTACAACTCCAAGGGAGGCAAAAATTTTTGAACTATTATTCTGGATCCAAGAAAAATATACACTTACAGCATTCCTACACATCAGTCCAAAACATGCAATAAAATGCCTCAGCCTCCAAATAGCAATCTGCAATAAATCTTGGTGGGAAGGGGGTTGGGGGAGACAACATAGAAGATTACAAAGCATTTTTGAAGAACTTCTTAGCACAACTAAATAGGGAGATATTATTCATGGATGGAAAAATACAATATTGTACATATGTCCATTCTCCCTAAATTAATCTATAAATTCAATTGAATCACAAAATAAGTTTTGTGGACCTTGCAAAATGATTCCAATATTTATATGGAAGAGAAAAGTGTCAAGATTAGTCATAAAAATGTTGAAAAAGAAAAATGTAAGCAGGCTTGCTCTACCACATAAAGAAACTTGTAAATCTAATGACTGATTGGTGTAAGAGTAAACAGACTAAAGAAACAAAAATAGAGAACTCAGAAACAAATTCACACATATATAAAAACTTGATATTTGGTTAATATAAAACTACAAATGAGTGAGGAAAGGACAGATAATAAGTGGTAATAGGTCAGTTTTTTGTGATTATGAAAAAAATTATAAACCCCAATTAATGCAGTTGAGACTTGTCTAAAATTGTACAGAATAGGATGTAGTGAGAAAGCTTTCTAAGACTGCCAGAAGTACGTCGGGGAATGTAAATATGTTTAGAGGTTTTTTTTAAAGGTCAGAGAATATTTACATAGCAATTACCATAAAATCTAGGTTAAATGTACTTAAGTGTGTGTTTACTCAGAAGGACAAAGACTATTCCTATAACATTCTTAGATTTATACTTAATATTGTCCTCCAAGTATTGTAACCTGTCAACATGAGATTATAGAAAAGGAAACTTTAAAAAATATTTGTGCATAAAACTTATGTTTACTTAGAGTTGTTATAGTAGGTTGAATTTGCTCATGAACTTTGTATAATAACCTGCTGACCATGACCTCATTGTTTTTATACTTAACTGTATTAAAAGAATTATACACCATACACAAGTGGGATTTCAGGTGTGCAAGGCTGGGTCAACATTCAAAAATCAACTGCTGTAATCCATCACATCAACAGACTAAAGAAGAAAAATCATATGATCTTATCAATACATGCAGAAAAAGCACTTGACCAAATCCAGCACCCATTCATGATTAAAACTCTCAGCAAACTTGGAATAGAAGGGACCTTTCTTAACTTGATAAAAAAACATCTACAAAAAACCTACAGCTAATATCATACTAAATAGTGAGAAACTAAATGCTTTTCCACCAAGACCAGGAACAGGGCATGGATGTCCCCTCTTACCACTGCTTTTCAACATAATACTGGAATATGATGCAATATCATGCTAATGCAATGCAATAAGACCAAAAAAAGGAAGTAAAAGATATAGAATGAGAAGGAAGAAATAAAACATTATTTACAGATGACGTGATTGTCTGTGTAGAAAATCACAAAAAAAGAAAAGAAAGAAAGAAAGAAAAAAACCTGGAAGCAGGATTAAGCAGTTATAGTTACAGCAAGGTTTCAGTATACAAAGTTAATATACAAAAGGCAATCACTTTCTTATATACCAGCAACAAACAATTTGAATTTGAAACTTAAAACCCAGTACCACTTACATTAGCAAAAGAAAAACAAACAAACCTTAGGTATAAATCTTAACAAAATATGTGTAAGATCTATATAAGGACAACTACAAAACTGGTGAAAGAAATTGTTTTTTAAGAAAATGGAGATATCCCATGTACATGGATAGGAAGACTCAATACTGTCAAGATATTCTTCCCTACTTGCTTTATAGATTCAACACAATTTCAATCAAAACTGCAGGAAGTTATTTTATGGATATTGACAAATTTATTCTAAAGTTTAATTGTAAAGGCAGAAGACCCAAAATAGGCAACACAACATTGAGAAGAACATAGTTGCATGACTGACACTACCAGATGTCAACTTACTATAAAGCTACAGTAACCAGGACCACGTGGTATTAGTGAAAGAACAACTAGGTCAATGGAACAGAATACAGAGACCATAAATAGACCCACAAAAATGTAGTCAACTGATCTCTGACAAAGGATCAAGGCAATTCAATGAAGAAAGGATAGTCTTTTCAAAAAATGGTGCTGGAACAACTGGAAATCCACATGCAAAAAAAAAGTGAATCTGGACATAGACCTTACACCTTTCACAAAATAAACTTGAATCAGAGACCTAAATGTAAAACACAAACCTATAAAGAAGATACATAGAAAATTTAGGTAACCTTCAGTTTAGTGATGACTTTTTTAGATACATCACTAAAAGCATGGTCCATAAAAGAAAAAATAAGTTGGACTTCATTAAAACTGAAAATTTCTGTTATGCAAAAGATGCTGTTAGGAAAATGAAAAGATAAGCCACAAGTGGCAAGAAAATATTTGCAAAACAATGAGATACCATTGTTACAATAGTTGAGTCCAAAGGCAAAAATCCAAAACACGGACACCACCAATGATGGCAGGATATGGAGCAACATGAACTTTCATTGCTGGTGGCAATGCAAGATGGTGTAGCCAATTTGGAAGACAGTTTGGCAATTTCTTAGAAAACTAAACATACTCTTTCTTACCAAACAACCTAGCAATCTCATTCTTTGTTATTTACCCAGATGAGTCGAAAATGTTTGTCCACACAAAAACCAGCACACAAATGTTGATAACAGCTTTATTCATAATTGCAAAACTTGGAAGCAGCCAACAAGTCAAGTCCTTCAGTAGGTAAATGGATAAACAAACTGGTAGATCCATACAATGGAATGTTATTCAGCAATAAAAAAAAAAGAGTTATCAAGTCACAAAAAGTCACGGAAGGCCCTTAAAAGCTTAACACTAAGTGCAAGAAGCCGAACTGAAAAGGCTACATACTATATAATTCCAACGTTTGACAGTCGGAAAACACAAAACTACGAAGACAGTAAAAAGATCAGATTGCCAGGAGCTGCGAGGGGTGGATAAGTGGAGGGAGGGATGAACAGGTAGAACACGGGATTTTTAGGGCAGTGAAACTATTCTCTTATGGTACTGTAATGGTGGATACATGTCATTTTACATTTGCCCAAACCCATAGAATGTACAACACACACACAGTCTACTCTGTGATTTTAGTTAATCATGTGTCAATAATGGTTCATCAATTGTACCAAATGTACAACTAATGCAAGGTGTCTATAACAGAGGAAACTGGAAGTGGATGGAGAATGAGGGGGTGTGGGGGAGCTCTCTGTATTTCCTGCTCATTTTTCTGTAAACACGAACTGCTCAGAAAAATAAAGTCTACTGATTTTTAAAAATTTGTTTTGCTTCAGCTTCTCTGTGGAAAACAGAATAGAAGATTGACAGAGTAGATTCCCAAAGACTATTCAGTAAACTACTGAAATAGGGTCAGAGATGGTTGTGCATTACATTAAGGTAATGACAGTAGAGCTGGAAATGGACGGTTCCAGGCATAAGAAGGTTGAAGTTATTAATCCTGTCGTTTGTCTCTGTGTGAGAGGAAGTATAATTCCTTCTTTGTTTTTCTCTCAGTCCTTATGTATAATCTGTGTTAAATATTTGTATATGCCAATACCACAGATTGAACTGTCACTATAATCCTTTAATTCTGTATATTTTAAGTATACTTTTAAGTATACATTTGTAAAAATTATTCAATACAAATTATTTTAAAAATTATGTATATGGTAAATACTTAAATTGGTCCTCAACTTTCATTTCACCTTCCATTTGGAAAGGTTAGAAAAAAAAAATTTTTTTTTTGAATGCCCTGACTCCCTTGCACCACAGAGTTCTGAATATAAATTCAGGCTTTCCAATTAGAGGCACTTGCTTAAGATTTGGAAAACAAAAGTGAGTCAGAGGCTGTCTTCAATTGGCTTCTGGCTGTCACCAGTGGTTAGGAAGGTTGCAGTTTTCCTGAGATTCCAGTGTTCATTCGCCAGCTTCCTAGGTGTCTCCAGCTTCTTGATCTAATTCTCTAGTTCCTCGATGCAGCTTCATTTGTCTTCCTGTTGTCTGGATGCTGTTGCTGGTGGTGGGGTCTTCCAGTTTTAGCCTGGCCTTAGATGCAGTAGCCTCTCTAGTGGACTACTTTCTGTATTTTCAGAGAGCATTCCTCTCTCTGTATATGAATACCCAAATCTTGATGGGTCACTAACTTTCTGAGAGTTAAGAAATAAAAATAAAGAATAATTAAATAAATAAGAAAGTAATTTAAAAAATGACATCAAACCCAATGCTTATGAGGCTAGATAATAATAGGAGTTCAAAGGAAACTGCCAGAGTTTTATTTTTCTTTAGGTGAGCACATTATCTGGGATAAATGTATTTGGTTGGGTTTTATGACTCTAGCATTCAAATTTCATTTCCTTTTTTCTTACTTTATAATTAGGGTAAGCTTTCATCATAAGAAAATATCAGCATGCCTTTCTTTGGTTTTGTTTTGATTTTATCAAATGACTCTTAAACATATCTGTAATTTGATGATGCAAAAGCAACATTGGAATAAATATTGCATATTACCTTTCCCTTTGGTCTTCAAAATTGTTATTAATCCTTTGAAAGTCAGAATCCCTAATGTTATTGAAGCATCTTCAACATTCAGCTACCAGAGAGGACTGAAGGGGCAAGAGGAAACACTTGTCTTGCCATCTTTTTCCTAGCTCTCATTACATGTGAAAGAAGCTGAGAAATTAGTCACTTTTTACATTTGTACTAACTTAATGCCCAATACAGAAGTGCAGTGTGCCAGATTTTCCCATTTTTTAAACAACTGGCAGAAATCTGGACTTTTTTACACAAACCCTCCCAGTTTTAAACTAATTTTTTAAATGTTTAAGCACTGAGTCAAACAAAACTACCTATAAGCTGAATCCCAACCCTGGATCACCAGTTTAAGACCTTTGTTCTGAGTAATTAACAGAAAAATGTGCACATTTTTAGTAAATGCTTTTTATAAATTTATTAGACCAGGGTTCTCTGTTGCGGGGTGGGGGCAGGTTGCTTTTTAAGTTGGGACTGGAAACAATTGAGTAAATTTCGTAAATATTCCCATTGTATGTAGATATAAAGGAATTCTTGTTGGCTGACATTCTACATAGTAGGGCCATTTTGAAATTCAACAGTTTATTGGGAATGAATGATTGTGTTTTTTTTTCTATAATGTAATTAACACCACATGAGCCTATAGAGTATGGGATGAGATTCCTGTTGAAGGATACTATTATATTACAAATCCTGAATTTGAAGCAATGGCAGATTTCTTCTCAAACTTTGGCACTATGCTGTAATCATGTTAAGTTTGTGACCCTAGGAAATGAACTAGACTAAATTCAAAGTTCTAGGAGATGTTAACAAAATAAATAGTTTCTACATTGCTAGAGTTTTATCTCAAAAGCCACACGTTTTCATGCCTATCTTTCATGAAAAATTCTATATACTGTCATGGGCAAAGTGTTTATCACTTTCCAGCTATATGGCATCCGTTTAAAAAAAAAAAAAACTTTTCGGTCTCAGTCTATAACTTGAATTGATTAAATCATCTGACTAACTGAACAAGGTAAATTAAAATTACTAAGGTTTCAACTGGTTTTGGTTTGTTTGTCTGCTTTTCTTTATCATAGATACTTCCTAAGACAGCAGTTCTGGTTAACATTTGCTACTCCTGATGATGGAAATAATGTTTGTTCCTGGTGAAAAACTCAAAACAATTCAGAAATGTGTAAAGCAGAATGTGAAAATCTCTTGTAACCCCAGTCCAGTTAATGGCTTAAATCTTTCAAAAGATTTTATATGCAAAAACAAATCCTTTTTTAAGAAAATGGTGTCATACTAGATGAGCAGTTTTGCAGTACCCCACTACAGTTAAGATTTGTACTAGTCTAGATTCCATCAAGCTGCAAGGTTCAGAAACTCCACCATAAATTTACTTATACAGCAAACATATTTTATTGACAAAGTCTAGGTCCTGTCTGGACAGAGGAGCTAAGATGCTTTCTCTTGGGTTTGCGCTCTCTTGCTGTTTGTTCTTTTCTTGCCTTGGTCCCATTTTCCAGCAGACTCTTGCCTCATGATTACAGTAAGGCTGATACAACCCCTCTTAGCAACCCCAGTGGAAAGGAGAGATCCTAGCTTCTTAACAGTGTTCCAAGAGTCTTGGAATTGAGTCTTACTGGCACTGATTGAGTCATATGTCCATCTCTGAATCTGCAACTGTGACCAAGAGCATGTGGTGTTTGTCGATCAGTGAGTCAAGCCTGGGGCACTTGCCATCACAGAAGCAGAGGTAAAGTTAGTAGTCCCCTCTGAACCACAGAGACTGAAAGTAGAAGGATGCATAGTTTCCTAATAGAAAGCAGAATATTATTGACAAAGGGGGAATGAATGCTAAGTAAGAAAAGACATTCCACCTCCCAGCAGCCCAAGTTCCATATATAGGCTTCCTTCTATACACTTTTGTATTTTTTTGGTTTTGTTTTGTTTTTACTTTATATTTTGAATGTTAGATTTACAGATAAGTTGTGAAGATAGTACAGAGAGTTCCCATATAGCCTTCACACAACTTTGCCTGGTATTAACATCTTGCATAACCATAGTACCTTCGTTAAAACTGAGAATACTAAACTAAAACTAAAATGCAGACTTTATTTAGATTTCATCAGTCTTTCCAACAATGATCTCTTCTCTGTTCCAGAATCCAACCCAGGATTCCACATTGCATTTAGCATAGATACACTTCTTAAAAATAGTCACACCTCATAAAATGTTAACTATCTAATGTATAACAAAACATCTCCTTATAAAGAAAACTCAGAGTCTCATTATTCATTCATATTGGAGTTCAGAACTCTGGATGATTTGTATTTCTCTTTTCCATTCTAGATATAGCACAACTCATTATGGCAAACTATGGCTAAATTATACAATCAGTCAATTCCACCATACTTAATGTGCAGTGGTAGAACGAAAACAGGGTAATTGCAGTTGAAAGGAGGAGGAAGACAAAGACATGAAGGAGGAGGGGAAGGAAGGGAAGAGAGAAAAATGAAGGAAGGAAGAGAAGAAAAAAGGAAGGAGGGAAGGAAGAGAGAAAAGAAAGGAAAGAAAGAAGGCAAAGAAAAGAAAAAAGAAACTTCCATTAGGATGGGAGACAAATGAAAACATACAGTGGTCACCATATACATGTAACATATCTTAATTGAGAAGAATAGCAAAGGCTCCCTGTCTTGGCAGTGAAGTGAGGTTTTTTTTTGTTTTTTTTTTTTTTGAAGTGAGGTTTTTGATCAGCTGTGGTTCTCCTCTCTGAATCCCCTCTGTCCTTGTTGTATGCCCATATCTTAGAAGCTCACTGAGGAGTCTTTTTCCTTCAAGTGGACTGCCTTTCTTTAGCAACCTACTTCTTGTTCTTATGAAGTGTTCTTCCTTTCTAGAACTGATTGACTTAACTTTGTTCTATTTTATTCTCTTACTTGATATACTCATAATTCTGCTTCCAGTGAAGGGTTTCCCTTCTAAGTGCATTCCTTTATCTTGCATATAAAGGGATATATTTATTATATATCTGTATTCATTAAATATTGAGCTTTTTCTAGGTGCTAGGAGTAGAGAAGAACAGAACAACAAAACTCTGGCCCCCTTAGAACTTATATGGAAAAAAATTGTTAATGCCATAGAGAAAGTTGAGCTGGAAGGAACTTCTTTGTTTGGCAAGAAGAGATTTTTCTAGGAATATGGATAGTTTGTCCATAGTGACAGGAAAGAAGTTAATGAAATGAAGACAGTTAGTGAAAGGTGGGGGTGATACAGTAGGAACTTTGGCATTTCTCTCATTTATTTCTATATCTGTGAAAATAGGGAACAAAGTCACCAACTGAACGTGAGAATGGGGGAGTATTATGGGCTGAATTGTGTCCCCTCAAAATTTACATGTTGGAAGTCCTAACCCTCAGTACCTCCGAATGTAACTATATTTGGAGATAAGGTCGTTTAAAAGGTTATTACGTTAAAATGAGGCCCTTGATGTGGGCCCTAATCCAATGACTGATTTCCTTATAAGAAGAGGAAATTAGGATACACAGACGTGAGACATGCACTCACACAGAGGAAAGACTATGTGAGGACACAGCAAGAATGCTGCCTTGGCAGCTCTAGCAAACTAATACAGGAAGGAAATACTGGAGATCTGAGTAGAGAAGAAAAAAGTATTAAATGATCATGTGGGAAAACGAGAGAATGAGAAGTATGAGGTAATTATGCTTTATCAAAGATGCCATTGATTGTAAGACACTATTTTTTAGGTAACACTAAAAAGGGGAAAACTCTACCAATTAAAGTATGACATACCATAGTGGCATATATAAGACACATCCTCATTTCAGAGATATTAAGTGTGAAAATCTATGCTTTAGAACTGATGAACCATGGTAGTATAACTGTTGGGTAGCCTTAAGGGCCCACGTGAGATTAGTGATCATGAAGTAAAGTGAAACTAGTGGGCATGGTTGAGTGTTTTTCCAGCAATGTTCAGCTGCACGGATGCAGACAGAGTGGATTTAAACATTGGGGATGTTGGGTCTGAACAGTTTTGGCTTTTTCACATGAATACAGGAAAGCAAGAGCATGACAAGGCAGTTGCAGGTGTGTATAACAGAGTGAGAAAGGTGGTTGGAGTCAGAGTATTAGAGTGGGCTGCAAACTTGGGTGGGGGGAGGGCGGCTCCAGCGTAGGGTAAGTAGCGTGCTTGAATTGAGATTTGCAGGGGTCACGGAACTCGTGGCCATAAAGCCGAGGGTATGACAAGGACATGAGTAGCTGAGATGAGGTGGAGGATAAGACCATTGGAGGAGCGGCAGAGAAACAGAGAAGCCAAGATTTTAAGGATCATCCACACGGATGCTGAAATCAAGATAGAAATAGGACACAGTGATAGTGAGCCAGGAATTAAAATCTTCAAAGAATGGCAGGGAGGGTGAAAGGGGAAGGACAAGTCAGAGGTCAGTAAATAACTGCAGCAGGGAGGCATGAGTGAAGCAGTCTGATGACACAAGGGGCAAATCTCCATAGTTTTAAGGCAGCAACAAGAACAGTCTGAAAGTGAAAATGAGCATCAAAAACGACACTTAACTAGATTCCAGGCCCAGTGGTCCACGGGAGAAAAACAGCCATCACTAGAGAAGGCCGCAGGGCAGTCAGTCCCCTCAGGGAAGAGCTAGATTTCAGTCAAAGCAAGAAGGCCGAGGGAACACCACTATTCCCTAACACACTGAGAATGGAATTCTAAGGTCAAAGTTGTTTCCCTTAGACTTTGCAGAAACTTTTAGCATCCAGTGTTAATGGTGAGGGGGTATGGTGCCAGTATGATTCTCTGTCTTTTGCAGACAATCTGTTTTTATTTTCTCAGTATACAATAAATAAATGTAAAGTTCCAAGAAAATTTAAAATTCTGAGATATTATTTTGACGTATATCAAGTGTGACTCTCATCATATATCTTGCTTTGCATTCCATGGACCTCTTCAGTACAAGATTCATGTCTTTTTCAACTCTGGAAAGTTTTCTTCTAGTATTTCTTTGTTTATCTATCTCCATTCTACCTGTTCTCTCTTTTTGCAACTCCTATCAGATGAATATTGGGATATCTAGATCTAGCCTCCATTTCTCAATTTTCCCTTTAAACTTTTAATTTTTTAGTAGTAAATTTTAGGGAGGATCATTCCCAGCATCACTCAGCTTGATATTCAGGCTCACTAATTTGATCTTCAGCTGTGGATATTCTATTTTACAGCCCATCCACTTTTTTGTTTGTTTACAATAATGTTTTTAACATCCAAGAACACTGATCCTTACTTTGTCAGTCTTTTTTTTAGATGAATGCCTAATAATAATTACAAGTGACTCTCCAACATTCCTTCGACCCTGGTCTGAGTCATTTCTCTTTTTGGTGACTGATTTGGCAACCTTTTTATAGGGGACAGTCTATAGCAACTCTTATATAACTTCTGAAGTTATTCATTCAAGAAATAGGTGTATGTCTTTGAAATATTTCAAGCTGAGTAGAAAAGTCTGTATACACATTACAAATCAACAGAAAGCCTCAAAATACAAATTTCTAAAAAAGAGAAAAAGAAAACCAGTTTTAGCAAAAGATTAAAAACAAAGCCAGCAAGGTAGCATTAAAAAGGGGGGGGGGGGGGGGCAAGCAGAGAGAGTGTGAAATAAACTCACAGGAAGACCAATTGTAGTAATATTAAAACTGGACCTAGTAGAATTCAAAGTTTTAAAAGCTTGAATAAATGGAACAGAGATTAAGTAGTTATGAACCTGTATGTGGTGAATATAGCACTGAATATATAAAGCAAAAAGAATTAGACATATAAGGAAAAATACGTAATAGCAGTATAAGAATTTATTTTACATTTCTCACTCCTTGAGAAATAAGTAAAGATATAGAGAATCTTACCAGTGTTTAATAATATTGATTTAATGCTTATGTGACAAATTGTATCAAATGACATACTTATCCTAAAGAAATATTTACAAAATTTATTTGCTTGGCAGGCTAAAAAGAAATCCTTAATAAATTCCCCAAAGCACACTACATACACTGACTATATGTAATAGAAAATCTGTTATTAACAACAACAACAAAAATAAAATATATCCAACGACCTGGAAATTGAAACACACTATTCTAAATAATCCTTGGATCAAACAAGCAATCAAATTTGCAGCCACTAAATATTCTGAAAACACAACATTCTTAACCTACTGGATGGAAGCAAAGAAATAATCAGAGAATTCATAGCATTAAAATGGTTTCTTTTAGAACTAGAAGGAAGAAAAACAAATGGACCAATTATTCAACTCAAGAGGTAGGGATAAATAAGGGAAGTAGAAGAAAAGAATCAAAATCAAATTGTTAAAATAAATGAGAAGTAAATGACAGATTTTTATTCCCTGGTGGTGAGAGGACAGAGGTAGAATGGGGCAAATCCTAACTAGTCTAATCAGGGAAAAGAGAAAACACACACAAAGGATATGTAACAATAGATGATATTGTTTTTAAAACACTGAGACTATTAAGTACAACTGTATGCTAAAAACATTTTAAATATAAGATGGACTATATGATGAGTTTCAGAAAAAATAAAATTACCAACACTTACTCAAGAAACAGAACCCTGAAAAGATCAAGGACACATGAGGAAATGGAGAAACAGTGAAAGAATCACCTTCAAGAAAAAAGTCAGGTGTATTTGGATATAAATAAAACAGCATCAACTTCAAAAAAAAAATCATTCTCAGGACACATAAGCCATTCTAAATCAAATAAAACACAAGTTTTCCAGTTTCTTCTGTAACACTATCAAAACCTGTTAATTAAAACCAGACTTACCTCTCATAAATAAACATAACTACAAAATACTAAATACAGGGTTAGTCAATAGAATACAGCAGTATTTCTAATGAATGGCTCAGTATTAGATTCTACTAATATAACTGGTGCCTATCATCAATAGATCAAAGGAGAAAATGCTTTACAATGAAAAAGCATTTAAAACAATTTAACATCTAATCCTGATAAATGGGCTTCATGAATATTCTTAACATAATAAACTATTCTATTTCTAATCTATAGCTTAAATTATACACGAGTGAAATACTAAAAAACTATGATGTTCATAAAATCAGAAACAAGAATGCCCATTATCATATTCAATCAACTGAAAACTATTAGAAATAATAGAAGTAATGTGGCCAGTTTTTTAAAGATGACAGCTTTCCTATATAAGCAGACTAGTTCGAAATATTATATTATTTATAACAATATGAAGAGCCCATTTCTAGAAGCAACAACAACAAAAAATTTTTGGAAACTCTTAGAAAAACCAACATATCAGAACTACAGTAAGGAAACTTTCAGAACTTTTAATGAGGAACATGCAAAAAACCACCAACCCAAACAACAAAAAAAACCCACACTAATTTAAACACTTAATATGTTTCTAGTTAAAATCCTAAAAGGATACTTGGTGAAAGTGATCAAAGTGATTCAGAAAGTCCTAAGGAAAAACAGGCAGAAATAGACAAGCTTTGAAACATTGGACAATTAAATTATGTTCCATCTTAAAACAAATACTGTCGCCTGATATGTGCTACACGTATTTTATGAAGATATAATACAAATGTACTTCTAACCAGAAGAGAAAGATCGGGGTGGAACATAACTGAAAAGCCCAGAAACAGACCCAAATAAGACAGATGACATTTTAAAACTATGGATAGGATGAACTATTTAACAAATGCTGTTGGCATAGTTAGTATAGCCATTCAGAAAAAGTATAAAGTTGGATCCTTACCTCAAACATTTAGCAAAATAAATTCTAGAACAGTTTAGAATTAAGTGTAAAAGCAGAAAGCCAGAGAAGTAAAATAAAATTGTGTAAAAAGTAAAATAACCTTGGGCTACGGAAAACTTTTCTAAGGAGAAACCAGAAGGAAAAGATGAATAGACTCGACTACATGTAACTATTAAATTTTCCTTTATCAGAACACACCACACAGTATTTTTAAGATTATAGTTCACAAAGGGCTACCTACCTTCTATAAAAAGCTCTTCAAAGCAACAGAGAGGGAATACCTAATAACTAAACATATGAATAGTTAATACACAAAAGACACCCAGCTAGCATGTATATAAATTTCACTAGTAATCAGAGAAATACAAATTAAAACAAGATGACTTCTCACCTGTCAAAATGGCAAAGATTTAAAATGATTAAATACCCAGCATAACTAAATGAAAAGGGAAATAGGAATGTAAAACTTGCAAACCTTTCCTGAGGGCAATATGGATATAGAAAATGTTTAGATGGGCACTCTTTAGGTCAGCAACTCCAAGGAAATTCCGTACATCTGTGTGTTTGTACTTACGCAGATTTTCCTCACATTGTTATTTATAACAGAAGTTAGAAATATTTTGTGTCCAGCAATGAGGAATTGTTAAGTTTTGGTTCTTCTATAAAGGAGTAATTTACAATCACTGAAACAGGATGGAATTTAATTACTGACATAGAAGGATGTTCACAAAATATTATTAAATGAAAAACTCTAATTACAAAGCTATGGGCAGTATAATCCCACTGTTGTAAGAAAAGACATCCAACACACGCAAAATATTAATGGTGGTTATCTCTGGATGTGTTCCTACATTTTCGAATATGTACAAAAAGTAAAAAAGAAGGGTTCCAGGTTTAAAGCGTTGTCTATAAAGCATGACACAGCGGTTGTAACAAGTGCACATCCTCATCAGATAAGATTATTTCTAAGAGTCTGTTCTGTATATGAGCAAGAAGAAAACAAGGATAAAAATAGCCTCGATTTTTAGGGCAGTTTATTTACAGACTATCAAATACAGTCTTTTTTCTTTTGTTAAACAAATGGCTTATATTAAACACATTAGATTTAGGAGTTATGAGACTTTACTAAAAATTCTTGCAAAAAAGCACACCTTTACAACAAATTAATTGTGAAAAAAATTAAAGTGTGATTCACTACAGAGCCTCATTTTCAATGCGGCATTTTCAGTAAGAAAATTTTTTTTTAATGGGACATTTGATATGCTGAAAGGAATAAGACCCACAAAGTGTTAGTCTACACAATTCAAAGAGCAAGTTCTTTTCCTATATGATCAAAATTTTGTTTTCCCCACCTTCAACTGGATCCCTTGATAGCTTTTATCTTAATAGCTTTTATTTTTAATTGAACTAGAAACAGTTTAAGAAATTATCTGGAGAGGCCTTTGGTAAATGACAAACCATTGCTCCCCTTATAAAACCGCTTAAAACTATAAAAACTTGAAAGAATTTAAAAGCAGTGTTTGTTTGCAGGCCTGCTGATACGGACCTTGCTCCTACAAACAGAAAATATGTTTAAGTGAAAGATTCAGTCTTATCTAATTGTTAGATATTTAGGTAACCATTGTTTTAAAAAAGAAAATGAGGCACCTCCTTTTTAAAGACTATCCATATATGGAACAAACAGCCTCTACAGGCTCCTAATTAAGTTTTCTAAAATTTTATTTCCCTGTTTTTTCTGAAGGTTTTTTTTTTTTTTTTTTTTTGTGTTACGCGGGCCTCTCACTGTCGCGGCCTCTCCCGTTGCGGAGCACAGGCTCCGGACGTGCAGGCTCAGCGGCCATGGATCACGGGCCCAGCCGCTCCGCGGCATGTGGGATCTTCCCGGACCGGGGCACAAACCCGCGTCCCCTGCATCGGCAGGCGGACTCCCAACCACTGCGCCACGAGGGAAGCCCTAAAGCACTATCTTAACTCACATTCCACAAACTATTTTAATCAATAAACCCTTAAAATGAGTCTTAAAATTTCATGGGTGACAGCAACTCTCCAACAAATAATGAAGACGGGAAACATGAGTTGCATCCAGAAAAAGCTGCTGTATCAAGAAATACATAAGGGAATTTCACATGGGAGATAATAAATATTTTCTTCTTTTGGTATGTCCAATCTTTTTCTATTTTCATCTTCTCATTTGCAACCTGACTTACCTGTTTCTTTCAAAAAAACTTAAGCAACATTTTATGTTCCTTAAATTTCACCCAAGAATACTCAGTGATTGCTGCAGTTATTATAACATACAGAATTAGTGATTTCCCAACCCTGTTCTTTTCATTAATCCAAATTTACTTAAGTATTAAATGATATGAAAGGATGCATTAAGAGTTTTACTACCATATTTCATCAATTTTAAGAAACATTCTTTCATATAATAACATCTCTGAACTTGGGAAGTATATTACAATTGATGCATCTTAGCCTTGAGTTGTGGTTTAACTGGCAACACTTTTCCTAACTAGTGCATAAAATACTGTTGTCTCACAATCAATGCTGTCTTAGGGTGATATTAGGAGCTATAGTTCAAATCTTCAATTTCAAGCAACAATTTCCTTGTCTTCCAAGCCACTCTCCCAACATAAATACATAACTGAAATGTTAGGAATAACTATCCAAACACAGTTCAATTTTATATAAAATATTTAATTTTTAAAACACAGGCTATTCATGTCACATAAATATCTTCAATTTTAGGTTAGCTGCTACGGTCAGCAGAATTATCAAGTGTGACTATTAAGAATAACTTAGATACTGTCACTTATAGGAAAGTCTAAAGCTCTAAGACTCACCATATTAAAATTCCAGATACTTGAATACTGTAGCTATTTTGCTAAATTTCAAAATATTTCTTCACTTCCTGCAATGTAGTTTTATTATAAGTTGTTAGTATTCAATATTCAAATAAAAGTAAAATACTTTTTCATTTCTTTCTCCCCAACAACAAAAAAAATTCCATCAAAAGACATTAACTCATTTTATAGCAGTAAAATGGTGAATTATTCACTTTAAACTATTCTTACTGTTACCAAACTATAATGCTTCCCATGTACTGTTTTGAAATGAAGGTTCACAAGTCAGATGGAGGGCACAGGATTAAAAGACTGACTTTAGAACTGGAGCCATTTCCATTTGATAACAGTTGTTCCAATTTAAGATTCCAATCAAAAAATACATTACCAGGAGAACAGTTAAAACAAAATGGTGAGTTGGCACAGCTCTCCTTTCCAGAGTCTGTTTTGCCATTTAGTGCTAATGGCAACACTGGTTATTTACCTTTGGTTCCTTTCTAGGATTATTATAATGGTATGTGTGTTTGAGTGCACACACAAAGTTAGTTAAACATGACACCATTACAGTTGAAATAAGGGTTATCCATCATTCTAAAATGAACTAAAATAAAGTTACTCTAGGTGTGGTAGAAGAAGCTGTAGTAAACCTCGTAGAAAGTGAGAGAGAATAAGAGGGGTTTTTTTGCACTACTTTTTCTTCTTACTTCAGTAAATTCAACCTAAGCAATGTTTCTAGTTAACGAGTAAAATGAACAGTTAACTTTGTCTTAAAATGGCAACTGTATAACTTAAAATAAGGTGTTCGCCACCCCCCCCCCCCCCCCGTGAACTTTAACAGAATTATGCCAATTCTGTTATTAAGCCTTGTTTCTATGCTACTGCCCTCCAATTATGCATGGCAAAAGGAAACAGGGACAATGTGGCAGCCTGAAAGAAAATGGTACTCTGAAATTCTTATTTAGCTATTATTTTCAACCATTTAAATGACACAACTTTTCAGAACTTTTTCTCAGAAGTAACAAAAGGTGCTGTTGGGAGTTGGACTTTCTTTGCTCTCACTCCCATCAAGAGAAGGTGATAGTGGAAGGTAACACAACCCAAAGAAAAGGAGAAAGTGTGATAGGCAGAGGGAATGAACCTAACAGGAACCCAGCAGGTAGCCCCTAGACACTTGAGAGCTCCCTGCCTCTTCAATACAATGAATGCATTGATTCCCTTTAGAAGACAAATGGGTGTAAAGGTTAACTACTTTCTCAGACCTTAGGCTTACCTGTTAAGGCACTTACTTACCCTCCCCACCCCACCCATATTTTTCATATAAAACCCGCTATTTCATTTGAATGCATTTTGCTAGGCTATGATAATCTGAAAAATAAAACAAAAATAACGTTGACCATTTTTTTTTATAAAACTGTTGCATCAAGAGAAAGGTTGTGTTTTATTTTCTGAAATGAGCACAAAGTACACCTTTCACAATAACACTGAAAGCAGGTGCAAAGACTGACAGTGACCTTTGACTAAAGGTAGCTTTGTAAAAAGAAAAATACCAAATAAATCAGTGCCCTTTCTGATTGTTGTAAAACTGGAGGGGGGGGGAGGGGTTGGTTGTTTGTTACATAAAAGTTGGTCCAAACTTACAAAAAAGCACAAATGTGCATAGTTCAGAAGATCTGCAAGAGGGCCATAAAAGACTTATGTCCCTAACATTAGCATCCACTTAAAACTGCAAGAATACAAAATAAAATTGTTAACTAGAATTTGTGAAGATGTACAATCAATAGATCTAGTTTTTTAGAACAGCATGAATTTAAGCAAAGGTTTTTTTTGTCTTTTTTTTTAAACTATTGTATGCAAGACCCTTTTCCACATAAAAATAAAGCTGTTGTTGAATTAATATTATTCAAGTCTCTTGGATCGCTGCCTTAAACTGCAGCTAGAAAAGTCTTTCCAGATAAAAATGATGTGCCTGAGGAAAAACAGATACTCAGTATGGTAACCCTCTGCCTCGACCTCTGCCAGCTGATGTGCTAATGTGTCCCCTGTATCCTTGTGAATACCCAGGTCCTTGGGCAGGAGAAGTCCAGGTCTGTCCATGCATGAGGCCAGGGCCACCTGGGTTTTCCTGTAAGTTACCACCATAGTTATAGTTGTGCATCTTTGCTGGCAAAGGGTGAGTACTCTCTGGCCCTGTGGAAGGGTCACTGCTGTTTGCCAGGACTGCAATGGGGCCATGGCTATATTCAAATCTATGGTCCTTGTCTCCACTAAACAACATGGGACCTGTATTGAGGTAAATGTCTCCATATCCAGCTACTGAACTGGGAAATGACTCGGCAAAGGCAGAAGGCTGAGGTGGGCCACCAGAATGAGATGAAGTAGTACTGTAGTTCTCCAAGGACTGAATATCTGAGTTTCCAATGAAGCCACGTCGTTCCAGTGGTGGAGCAGAGGCGCCTCCTAGACCATCACTGCTCACATAAGGAGCAGAAGAGAAAGAAGAGGATCCAAAATTGTCCTTGTAGTCTGAAGGGGGCATATAAGTGTCTCCTGCTTGGTAGTCAATACCACTTTCTCTTTTGGGATCATCCTGGGGCTGATGCTGAGCAAGGAGCTGTAACAGGGCTGCTTTCACTCCAGCATGAGGGTCAGTTAACGAAGAACTAGTGGTGGGTACATGCTGGTTTTCTGTCCGATAATCTAGATCTTCTTCAGTGACTGGTGGTGGTTCAGGTGGCTCAGGAGGTCGCTGATCAGGAGGCAGAATACGAGGCCGGTCTGGTTCTGGCGTGAGCTCCAATATCCTCATGTCTTGGTGCTGGATGAGGTCATCTTGCCCTAAGTGAAACAAGGCAAAAAAAGAGAGTCGAAAGTTACCATAGAAAACAAAAATTTCAAAATAGTTAATGTTTTCTAAAGAGCATTAGAAGTTATATCTCTGGCAAAACACACACACACACACACACACACACACACACACACACACACACACACACACACACACACACACACACACACCAAACAAACAAAAAAACCCAACCAACCAAACAAAAACAACCCAAAAGTCAAATGAAAAAGAAAAAGGTATATGTAAGTATTAAAATATCGCCTGCTACCATTTGAGTCTATGGTGACAGAAAAATTTTGTTGTATTTGACTTTTCAAAGGCATCTCACATGTACCTATTTACTGCCTGAAGAACAAAAGCTACTGTATACATAAAGTTTCTGCCTTGGTCAATCATCCTGCTGCAACTGGAGTGAAAGATTATTTCTTAACCATAGGTTCACATGAGAAACGTTGATAGCATTCACGAGTTCTACCACCCACAGATAATTCGTTAAAGAATCAACTCCTAGGAGTACACGGACTAAGAAACCAACCTATAACCAGTGACCTGAGAATTTTCAGGACCTCTCCTAGCAAAGCTACTAAACACTACGCATTACAGCTAATCATCAACAGCAAGAAAACAGTGTGAATGCAGCCGTGTTAGTGGTCTGCTGTCTGTACACTCACCCGACACCGGAGTGCTAGGTTCTGGAGGTGGCCTGAGTTGTAATGATGCTTCATGTCCCGATCCATTTTCCCTCTCTTCCAGTAGCACATCTTTCTGCTTTGACTGCTGAGCCTTTATTAACTGAGTCAACAGAACTGCAAATGCGCTCTGCACAGCCGCCTGGGCAGCATCAGTCTCCACTTTAGGCTGGACGTTCTGAGAAGAAGGCTGAATTCCTCCCAGCGGTTTCAAAGACTCCTGTTGTGGTGTTGATGGATCTGTCTGTTTTTCACCTGTTGCCAAAATTCCAGCAGGAAGGTTTATTTTATTTAGCTGCTGTTGAGTCTCAGAGTTTACCTTAATGTTCAACACTTGGACAAAATCAGCCACACTAACACTTGTTTTAGTTTGTAGTAGGTTTAGTAGGATTGCCAATTCACTGTGGTTTAACTGCTGTCCAGGGCCTGTTTTTACTAAAGACAAAACGTGTATTAATTAGAATTGCCATGATTCACAGCTCTCCCCACCCCACAGAATGGCTGCTCTGTATTACCCTATTAAAATGTACATTCGTGGGACAGTGTTTGAGAAATACTGTGAAAAGGGAATCTCTTTCTAGTTCAATTTCATGTACATTTAAGATGTAACGGCACATAAAACAAAAAAGAAAAAGAACTGCAGTCCCTTTTGAATAAATTATCTTTAAGGGTAAATACTTCGAAAGGAAAACCAAGACCACCATTAGAACCCCATACTATAGACATGACCAGGAAACAGCACCTGAGAATGGGCACTGGATGATGATCGTGATAATGATGACGACGATGACGACTACAACTTTAGGTTCCTTTCTGAGCATTTTATATCCTTTATTCCTCACAACAACCTTATAAGGCATGCTTTATTATTGGCCCCATTTTTTTTTTTTTACTGAAGAAGAAACTGACACCCAGAGTGACTAAATAACTTGCTCAAGGTCACAAACTCTGTAAGTGGCAAAGTTGAGATTTGAACCCAGGTATTCTCATTCCAGAGTCTGAACTCTTTTTTTAAAAAATAAATTTATTTATTTTATTTATTTATTTTTGGCTGTTTGGGGTCTTCACTGCTGCGTGTGGGCTTTCTCTAGTTGCGGTGCGCGGGCTTCTCATTGCGGTGGCTTCTCCTGTTGTGGAGCACAGGCTCTAGGTGCGCAGACTACAGTAGCTGTGGCTCGCAGGCTCTAGAGGGCAGGCTCAGTAGTTGTGGCACACGGGCTTAGTTGCTCTGTGGCACGTGGGATCTTCCTGGACCAGGGCTCGAACCCGTGTCCCCTGCATTGGCAGGCGGATTCTTAACCAATGCGCCACCAGGGAAGTCCCTAGAGTCTGAACTCTTAACCGCTCCCTGTACTGCTTATATAAAATAACACGTATTTTCTAAAAACCTAACCTTATCTTTGCAGTAAATTCAAACTGGGATTTTGTAGACTGTCTGATCTAATGTCTTTTATTCAAACTCCTTTTTTTTAAAGTTAAGCACTCTTGATAAATTAGGAACTCCTACAGAAGCATGCTTATCATGTACATATAAGGTGGCATTAATTCATGACCACTAAAACAGTTGTTTTTCTTTTTCTAATTTTCAGTTTAGACTTGTGATGGTTTACGTAGGTTCTTGTGCAAGTTTATCTGAGTCATACGTAACAACAAGGCTCAAATGTACATAATACTATATATGCTAAGTGATAATACAGATAGTGATAAGCAATTTCCATAACCACAGATGACAGACTAATAGTACTCCAAGATGAAAAAGTGATGATTAATGCTTTTTAAAATATATTCTCTTTATATATTTTGATAAACTTTTTATTACTTCTTAATATTTTTAGAATAATTCAAAACAAACTCTTGCAAGTTCTTCTTGTGATCTGCAGGTATTAATAAGGAACCATGCTTGTTTGCTACACCCCAAGTGCCAGTTTTCCTCATTTTCCCTTTCATGTCTCTATTAACAGAGGTAGTCTCCACGTGATCTCAGAGAAGTACACTTTAACTGTGGTGTCTCATCTACACAGAAGGGGCATTTTTATTTCATGGCACTTATTGATGTAGTAAATGGAGCAAAGAGGATTCATTCCTATTTCAAAAAACTAGAAGCTTCACTTCTTAATACTGACAGTTTGAAAAGAGAAGGGAAGGAGGGAGGGAGGGATAAAATGAAATTCTAAAATTAACAGAGTTGTAAATATGCAAAACTAAGAAACAATAGAATTCATTTTTTATCAGCTAAAATAGAGTGAAATAACTACCCTCTATTCCACTAGGCTTCCTAGTGGAATAAGGACATCAGTTCCATGAAGAGAAGCAGAAATAAACACCTGATAGTCTTATTAAGGAATATGACAACTGTTGCCTGGGACAAGTGACCACCATCCAAATTTCCTGTTACAACCATCTCAAATCCTTTTTCAGTAGTGGATGGTATATAAAACAGGTGACATAAACACAAACCAAGAAAACTTCTTGTTACTTCTGTCTTTCTCCAAATTTTACATAGTTTTACCCTGAAGAGAAATAATACTGAACTTGATATAGACAGCCCTCAGTTTGTACAACAAATAAACATTTTTTCTCCTAAGCTACATATACATCAAATATTTTCATGTACAAGGGGAATTCACTATTTCAAGAAACTCTGAAGAATACTTTTGAACAACAAATAACAATTAATTTTGGTTTTTAAAGTAACATGTATTAGCACTTTAATGTAGTCTGACCAAGGTCAACTCTAAGCTTGTAGACTACATGGGAAAGCATTAAGGTAATCTTTCTCAAGCTTTCTCAGCTAATCTACTCTATATTTATATTTAACCACCAAAAGTTCAATCTGATCCACACAGCAGATCTGTTTTAATCAACTAACTGAGCAGTCAATACTTACTCATCTCTTAATAAGTGCTGGGCTATTTTTCATGTTTACATGTATTTATTTCTTATCATCTCTGTCTTCATTAAAACATTAAAGCTGAATGCTTTCTGGATTCTTGAGGCAAAATGAAGGCGTGGATTCCATTTTTTTAAAAGTTGTTAACTAAATAAGAGAATGAATTTAACAGCACTTCTGACACCATTGAAGAGGTTGGTTCCTCGTGAAGAAGCTTTACTCTTACAACAGATTGAGTCAGACGAAGAAATTTAACTTTCCCAAAATACCCTTCTTTATCATACTTCAAGGCACTTCTGGCACAATATCAGATCCCAGTCTGAGATTCTATAATATATTGGGAAATATATTAAAAGTAACCTGAGGACATTACAAACAGTATGAAAGAGCTTCTACTCTGATTCCTGGCTGTTTTCCTTTATCTTTCTTCTTACTCCTGAAAAGCATCCACAGACACTGAATGCTGTGCCTCACAGAATAGTGTCAGTAAAAGACCTATTGACTCTTGCACTAGGGGAAAAAAGAAGACAGAGAAAGCTGACCCATCACTAATCATATGTAATTTGATGCCTTCTTTATAAATTCATCTCACCTTGAGATTGCTTAATATTGTGGTGCCGGTAGCAGTGAAACATCTGTACTGGCACAATCGAATAACAAGGAAATGTTGAATTCAGTGTTCAACTTTTAGCCACAAGTGCTTTAACACTACAGCAATATAATTAACGCCAGCCACAAAACAATGTGAAGAAAATCAACCCATGGAAGCATTACTGACCAGGTGCTACATTCGAGTTGCCCTGAGATTTCAGTTGTGAAGACGGCAGCACACCCTGAGGCGTGTTAGTTCTGCTGTCATCCATGCCCAGAGACAAGTCCTTTCTGGGGGCTTTAATTGTGGAAACATCATCAGTCATGCCCATCTGCTTCTGTCTTCTTCGCTTTTTACTCCATAACTCATGACAATCTTGCCATAAAGGAAGGCTGGGAAAAAAAAGTATTAAACTGTTTGTCCATGACATTTCTTAACAACAACAACAAAATGATAATATATTTACTACATAGCCCCAAAGCTGCCACCCCCGCTCCCCGACAAGTTATTCTTGAAGATTTCACACACAGGCTTTGTAAACTCCTCCAACACAAATCACCCTTAATGCCCGCCTCCTTCAGGGCTTCATCTATACAGACAAACTATTTTTCTGTGGCTTCTGGATAATCAATGAATAATAACTTATTAAAACTATGAATGAAGAATATATGTTCACAAAAATAGGTTACTATTAGCCTTGGTGCAATCTTTTAAAGCCAATTTTTATCATAGTACAACATACATTGAGTAGGACATGGAAAAAAAAAGGTGAAAATATGCCACTTGCAGAAACTAGACACGGAATTAAAAAGGCTAGGACATAAATTTGCGAAAAACCTTCTAGTACAAGCTTTTTACTTTTTGAGACCCTCTTATTTGCTTCTATAGTCAAATGCTCTAGAATTAAACTGATGCTACAGAGGAGTTTCAAAAATAGATTGTAATCCAGGTTCATCAATCATCATTGAGAGTTCTGAATAACTAGCAACTATCAAAGTTATCCATAATTCTGAAACAATTCTACCTCGTGTAATTTCACAAAATTGAAACACTGCGGAATAACTTTTGTTTAAAGAAAGACAAATATTTGATTTATAAATATTTTCTTCTTACCCTAATAAAAAAATCCAGTGGGAAGTTACTATGATATCTATTTTAAAGATAAGAAAATTGAGGCTTGGAAAGGTTAATAAACTTGCCCAGAATATCTATAAATTCCCTTAAGCAGCCCCAACCTGGTCTTCAACCTGGATATGTTTACCTCTAGGGATACATGAAAACTTTCTGAGGGAGTATACTTGGAATTATTCTAAAAGAAATTCCATATCCATATGTCCTCTTTCCTAAAATTGATCTTTGAGAAGGGCCTGCATGTTCAGAAAGTTCTTTCACAATTAGTTTTATCTCATGTTATAAAATAAAGGCATATGCAACAATATGGTCAAATCTTAGCAATATAATATTAAGTGAAAAAAAAGTCATTCCCAACAGATTACAAACAGCATGACACTCTTT
>NW_006789826.1:957885-979398 GCF_000442215.2 Lipotes vexillifer | reverse complement strand
CACTCTTTCATAAAATTAAAAGCAACTAAAATTGTAAAATATAACTTTTTATGAGTACATATAGATGGCAACAAAAAGTATATACAAAAGAAAACAGGGATGATGGTTACCTCAGGTGGAGGAAGGCAAGGGGGACAGGTCGTGGGCGGAGAGGGTATGATATGAGTAAAGTAGGTTATTGTCAAGATTCTAGCTTTTATTTGGTAAGTTCATGGCTGCTTATTAACATCATTTAAAATAACTAATTAAATTAAGTAACTAAAAGAACAAAAGAGAGCCATGCATGGACTAATGATGAGTGACACAAGGATTATGATTAAACCAAGTCTATGCACCTGAGGTCCAAAAACAAAACAAAGGCATACCTCTCAGCCATCTTACTATGGTGCATTGCCTCAGCGTGTAAAAACCTCCTGGAGTAACAAACAAAGGGACAATTTGAAATATTGATATTGGGAAGCTTTAAGGCATCAAAAACCTGCCAAAGACTTTCCTGTGTGTGTGTGTGTGTGTGTGTGTGTGTTTGTGCACGTGTGTGTGTGTGTGTGTGTGTATTACAAGATGTGTAACCTTATCCTCTGTTGGGGTTATTCTGAATTCAGACATACTGCAGTACTGCAGAGTGGGGGGACTGGAGTGATTTCATTTTTTTCCCATCTTGATGTTCAAGGAATGCATTGCTTTTGTGGGAGAGTCCCATGAGAATAAAGCAAAGAAATCCACTAAAAAGGGCTTCTGTTCCCTCCCACAAATAAAACGTTAAGAGATTCTTTATGGATGATCTCAACAGTAGGAAAGATAAACATTCCCCAACACATAGCTAAACAGGATAGAGAGGTTAGTGATGCTGACTATTAGATGTACCAGGAATGTTTCCAGGACAACCAAATTTTTAATGTGTTCTTCTCTAAAGGTTCAAATACCGGCTCAGCCACTTACTTATTGTGTCTCATAGGCAAGTAACTTGACCTCGGTGCCTCAGTTTGCTTATCTTTAAAAGTGGGGTTAACAAGACAATCTACCTTGTGGAGATCAGGTAATATATGTTAACATATGTAAGCGCCTGGACAGTGCCTCTCACATAGTAAGAATTATATTCATGTTTCATCATTCAGCAAGGTAGTCTAAAAGTATTCTTTAATCATATCATGAAATATTTATTCCAATTATAGTTGATCGTATTTATCTTATGAATTGTTTAATACTTTTAAGAAAAAATAAAACTACAGACAAGCTGCTGGCCTAATTCACTTCTTAGCAATACATACTCTTTTCATTAAGTAGATTAAAAAAGTGTGACAGGACATCTAATAAAATTAATGGAGTTTTTTTTATTACCCCACTCATTTGCTTATTCCTAAAAAAACTGATGACAAGTTTAATACACATGGCTATTTCCCAAAGGAATACCAATGCCTTTCTTCAGAGTCCTTACCTTCACATTTTAACATATGACAAAATAATGAGATGTTACATTGTTTATATAATTTTTTATTTAAATATCACATCAATATCACTATAATTTCAACCTGATTGCTTTAGTGATGTACTTAACAAAGATGTGCCATAATTTATTGCTGGTTTACAGAATGTTTACCAAAATGTGTACTAACATTTATTTTTAATGCAAAAGTGCAGTTGGGTGTGTTCTCATAAAAGTTAAGTGAATTTAGGTGATGTGCTTGACAATATGAACAGAATTTCATATTATGTGGCAAACATTTTCCACAAATTGAATGGGATACATCTACAGTTCCAAGATTTTGACAAAAGCATATATTTTTAAAACGTAACAAGAAACACAATTTAGCAAATGGATTGGTTAAGTAGTACTGAAATTACATGTTGACTTCCTAACCTTTTCTAAGTATACTGGATTAAGAAAGTGCGAATAAAAGAAAAAGCAACAAGTGTAAGAAGAAGTCATGTAATAAATATTGGTAAAGCTTCTTTGGTTTATTTTCTTAAAATTTGAAAAAAAAGATGATTAATGACTGCATAAGAAATCTTTGGCAAGTCATGTGGTTTCCAATTCTTTACTGTCACGAAAATTAGAGAAAGAATCTTAAGTTGACATCTGAAAGGTCATTAAAATAATTTTTGATGACAGAGCACTGTGATTTTGGGGACATAATGTGGAAGAAGTTCAAAGAACTCAGTGATTTAACGATGACAAAACTCCATCCAGTCTCAAATGCTTATTTAAAAGAGTATTTACAAAAATTTTTATATTACAATTAATGTGGAACTGTATCTCACTCTAGCATAAGTAATATTAATTAATGGATACGCAAATTACTTAAGGAAAAAAAATCTCAGCACTATTTCATTAAGGTTGCATCTCCAACAAAATTTACTAATTTTTTTCTTTTTTTTAAACTGAAATACGTACTACTAATACATGCAATAATTTAATCAAGAAAAAAAGAGCTTTGTAGTCAGAGGAAATTTTTAAATTAAATTTCCATTTATATACATATATTTGTTTTAAAGAAGTACTATAGGGTAATCAATAAAATACTTTCAAGCATAAATATGTGCTACATTAAAAACGTGCAGAAGCAATGTAAGTTCACACACATACACACACACCCACACAAAAACCCAACGGTGTCCAATTGTTGAAGAGTTTGTTCATACATTTTCTGAGTGAATGTTGATGAATATCAATTGCTAAGACATTCTGATTCCACTAAATACATTTACAAGATGATGTAACTGCTCTATTTTAAAGTGTCTACACTTATACACTGAAAATTATACCTTTTGCAACTATTTGAACCCTTGATTTTAAAAATTTAGATGTCTATTTAAAATGTGTTCAATACAGTTTTACCAGAATTCTTTCATGTGGACCACTTAAACTAAGATATCAATTTAGTACTACCAATAATGGGAGAAAAATGACATTGTATTCCTCTTGATGTGATACAGCAGGAAGCACATATCACTACCCTAGGTAGCATTCTTGCCAAAAAAACAAAGCAACACTAATTACTAATCATGAGGAAGTAAAGTCAGACTGTAGAATGCTTTACAAAACAGCTAGCTTTTCAAAAATGTCAATGTTGTAGGAAGTCTTCCCCAGAGACTGAAGAGACCTAAGAACTAAATGAAATGTGTGAGCTTGGAATAAATTCTTTATCCAAAAAAACCCAAAACCAAAACCAAAACAAACAGAAAAACAGGCTACAAAGGAAACTATTGTGCCAACTAGAGAAATCTGAATATAAACTATTAGCTAACACAATGTTAAATTTCTTATGCTTTATAATGATATTGTAGTTATACAGAATAAAGTCCCAGTTCTTATAGACAACATGGTGAATTATTTATAAGTGAAATGTCATTCCCACAATATAATATGCAAATAGTTCAGGAAAAAAAGATATGGAGTGATAAATCAAATGTGTCCAAATTTTAGTTAAGTGTTTGAACCTAGATGAAGAGCATATGACTGCTCATTGTAATATTCTTCCTATTTTTCTGTACAGAGTTGAAATTTTTCCAAATCAAAAGTTTAAAAAATTTCTTTAAAGGGGTACTAAAGCCAAAGTTTCAAGACTGCTGATATATACTGATAAGCAAAAAAATCCATGAAACAATTCAACAGTGAATGATTCAGGTCCCTCAACGTGTCAGATGATAGATCCTTTTACCTTCCAATTCATCCCACAAAGGCTATTCACATTCAATTCAGAAAAAAGTAAAGCCAAATATCATGGTCTCATAGAACTATAATAAGACCAATCTAATTAATTAAGTGGAAGAGCCAGGATTTGAACTTCAAATCCCATGTCTGTTCCTTCACAATATGCTAATTGTTATTACATGGACACATTTTATTATTATAGCGACAGGCTTGTTTTTGTGACACTCATCATCACTTTTAAAATTACTAAGAAAATCTCTACAAACTTTCTAGATCCCATCAAGGAGAACCAAATGGACTGCTCTGCCCCCTTCCCCAAATCAATCCTAGAGAAATTACAGGAGCCACAAGGGAGTGAAGGTTCAAGAACCCAGCCATTCTGACGCCCAGATTCTGTGCATTCCCTGCCTCCCGACACCCACCTCCCACCATCAGACAGTAGACTCATTCCATACAGGCTTTTGACACTAATATTTTTATTCAATGATAAGAATTTTCTACTGTAGAGTCTGCTAAGGAATATTTCAGAACCTCTTTTTGTTATAGAACTAACTTGAATTTGAGAGCTGGCTTCACCCTTTACTAGATTTGTATTCTTGGGCAAGTTTCTTAACCTCTCTGAGCCTGCTTTCTTCTCTGTAAAATGGTGATAATAATACTCACCTGTTAAGATTATAAAGATTAATGTAATACATGAGAAATGCTTAGCATAGCACTCAAAATTTTAGCTAAGCAACTAGTGTTGGCAGAAACAGTACTACAATAGCAGCAGCAATAACATTTTTTTTAGGGTGGAAATATATTAATAAAATTAACTAGAGGAAGGCTGCTTTTGCTAGTCCTATGGTTAGCTGACCATAAAGCAAGGCTCTGCATTCTAGATGTGCAAATTATGTACACTATTGCTATTCTCTTCCTTTTGATTTATTCTTTCTTTTGACTTAACTAATCATGGAATAGCTTTTGATAGCTTCATAATGATGTTATTAATATTGTCCAGATTCTGCATATAGTAAAAAGTCACTTACTCTGGTGGAGGCATTTTTGAGGGTTCCACATCCCGTAGGAACTCACACTGAAGAGCCTGCTCTGCAGTGCAGCGCTTACTAGGATCCAAGGCGAGCATGTAATCAAATAAGTCTAGTGCAGCTGCAGGAATACTGGCATGAGAGGATTATAAAAGTCATGCATGTTCTTTGACTCAAGCTTAATGTTTCTTTAGGAGCTTATTTTAAATATTAGCATTTTATAACATGTTTGTGATACTTTATTCCAGTAAGTTCCAAATATTCCTTTAAAGAAGTATTTATTTTTACATAATTTTATAATTATTATTCTAAATAATTTGAAATTTGGCAAACAGTATATTTTAGTGCTCTATGGGCAATTTGCTGTTTTAACATAAATTAAAAACTTAACAGAATAGTTTCCTACAACAAAGTAAAAAACTCAGTTCAAGTATCTTGTAAGCGGTTTCATTAAAATTTTAAATGGTATTATTAAACTTCTTGCAGGTAAACACTAAATCAAACACATAACTCCAAAGCACTGATTTCATAATGATGGTGAAATGGTAATTTGCATGTAGCAAAGGGAACTCAAAATTAAATGACATAGAAGAATTGTGATAGGTCGACCTTAGGTCAACAGAGGCTACAGTGACGTTTAGAATTCTCAAGAAATAATTAAAAAAAAAAAAATCAACGCAATATGGATGTTTAAGCATCCCCTTCTTACAAAACAAATTCTTCTCTTAACTTTCGACGATATTGCTTCTTTGGTTTCATGGTGTTGAAATATGGTAGTTTGATTACATCAGGCCACACTGCAGGACATGGACTTCCACATATACGGCTGAACAACACACAAAAAGAAGTACATCAATATAAACTACACAGAAAAAAATCATACATACAACTGCTATACATCAACTCATTTTAAAATATACAAATGTTGAAGTCCTGATACAATGTATACTAGTTTCATTAAATATTTTAGTCATCCCAAATCAATTACTTGTTTTAAGAATTCAATTTATTTTCAGTGAATGCTTCTAACACTCCAAACATTCCAATTCGTAGAAAGAAAACCTTCATATCTGCAAAATCAAATCTTAAAAACACAGGCAACACTCAAAATATGTTGAGCATATTTTGAACCAAAATTTAAAATTTTTATGCTAATAAACTGAGGAACTAGAGTTTAGTATATGTCTTTCTCTGGTTTTATAGGTACCTAATCATCACCTCTTATGAATATAATGAAGTTTGCAGTAATAGAAAAGACTTCCTACACTGAAGAAGCTAACTGAACTGCAGGCTGCTGCTGAATTCGATCAACAGGAGGACCCTAAAAAAGTCACATTCCTGAAACAGAAGTGCTTCAATTTCAGTAGTGCCTCTGATTTCAAGGTATTTAGAAATTTTAACTGCTTTACTCTCTACCTATATCTTGAAATCCCTCATTATTTTTATATTAATTAGTAAATCTTTGTTATGGTAAACTGAAGAAATGCTATAACAAATAGATAGCTCTAGCTGGTAAACATTTAAAACTAACGTTTTGATAATATGTAGATGAAAAATTGGTTAAATATGCTTGAGTATACTGAATTAATTTATTTTTGCTGTGTTGGGTTTTCGTTTCTGTGCAAGGGGTTTCTCTAGTTGTGGCAAGCGGGGGCCACTCTTCATTGTGGTGCACGGGCCTCTCACTATCGCGGCCTCTCTTGTTGCAGAGCACAGGCTCCAGACGCGCAGTCTCAGTAGTTGTGGCTCACAGGCCTAGTTGCTCCGCGGCATGTGGGATCCTCCCAGACCAGGGCTCGAACCCGTGTCCCCTGCATTAGCAGGCAGATTATCAACCACTGCGCCACCAGGGAAGCCCCATTTTATATAAAATAATCAGCTAGTCTTCATATAGAAAAAGAAAAGGTCCATGCATCACTGACTAAAAGTAAAAATATTCCATATATACATAAATACAAATACATGCACCAATGTACATAAGCAAGTGACAACTAAAGTTGCCAGACATCCTTTAGCGGAGCTTAAGAAAACTATGTCAGAACCACTCTCTCACTTTTGGATACTACATAATATACCCAAGTAACTAGATGAATATAATCAATCCCTGGCAGATTTATGTGCACCATAACAGAAGTATAAAATATAATGGAATAAAGAAAATGAAGGATACTTTCAACTACAGAAATACAAGAAAACGTACTCAAGTTAGAGAAGAGGTGCAGAATTTTGCCTACAACTCAAAGGATAAGTAAAGAATAGACAGGCGGGAAAGGGAAAAAGAGAACTATGTTACTGGCAAAGATTAGTGCAAAGGCAAAGTCATGGAAGTAGCAAAGTATAAACATTTGTGGGAGGAAGACTAAGGAAATCAGTATAGGTGGAATTTAGGGCTAAGGGAGGTTTAGCTGGAAGCATTAGACAGGGGCCATACAACACAGTTTCAAGAGGCAGTCTGCCTAACTATAATGGAGACTTTGAAAACAAACTTTAGAACTGAATCCTGTCTGTGATATTGGTGAAATTGCATTGCTTAGAATCTCTTGCTCTTTTGTAAAATGGGGATTAATTTTACTTTGGACCTGTGAAATTAAATGAGCTAGCACCTGGCTCATTAATAGCCTTATAATAAAAATCAGTTTCATTACCTCTTAGCTAAACAGTTTTAATTATTTTATGTGTTCTGGGAAGATAGTTGAGTGGGAAAGTTATCTAACTGGTAGCAGCATACAGGATGAAATAGACATTCTAAGACAGGGAAAAGTTTTAGAAATTAGGGAAGCAGACATGACAGCAGTTGATAATTGCATATTGGCAAAACTCAGTGCCTGATGGTCAATTAGCTATCCCCAAATCATTTACTGAAGACATTTTGAAATGCATCATATGCTAAATCCCTAAATATCTGAGGTCTGTTTTGAGAATCTATTCTGATTTACTGATTTATCTACTCTGGTGTCAATATCATATGATACCTTTACATTTTTCATAAGACTTACAGGACAAACCCCTCTATCTACTCATTCCTCTAATTATTCTTTTCAGCATTTCCTTACAGATGAATTGTAGAATCAATACTGTCACACTCCAAAAGCGAGAGAATCCTGTTGGGATTCCACTGCTGCTCTGAATTTATCAATTTAGAAAGGACTGCTATCTTTACAAAGCTTAATATTTCCATTTTTATACTTCCTTTGGTTTTATACAGGCATACCTCATTTTATTGTGCTTCGTAGATTTTTTTTTTTTTTCAAACTTCAGGTTTTTGGTAACCGAGTGTCAGAAAGTCTATTGGCGCCATTTTTCCAACAGCATTTACTCACTTTGTGTCTCTGTGTCACTTTCTGGTAATTCTCACAGTATTTCAAACCCTCCATCAGCCAAAAGACTACAACTTGCCAAAGGCTCAAATGATGGTTAGTATTTTTAGCAATACAGTATTTTAAAATTAGGGTATACACACATAATGCTATTGCACACCTAATAGACTACAGTATAGTGTAAACATAATTTTATATGCACTGGGAAACCAAAAAATTTGTGTGACTCACTTTATTTTGATATTTGCTTTACTGTGGTAGCCTACAACCAAACCTGCAATATTTCCAAGGTATACTTATAAATTTCTTCAATTAGATCTTGTATATTTCATTCTGTGGGTTACTTTTTGAATGTGTTCCTATCCCTATTATATTTCCTAAGCAATAACTAGAAGAGTTTTGTTATAGGAAATGGTTGAAATTTGACATAAAAAATTTAGATCGCCATCTGAGATCCTATGGTTCCTAACACAGTTTTCTTTTAACAGTTGTTTCTTTGAGGCTTTCCAGGTTTACTATCATCACCTATAATCACAATTCATCTATATTTTTTCAAACATGTATTCCTCTTTATCATCATGGTATGCTACATCACGTGGCAATTTCCAAACAATGTTAAAATGCTAATCACGCCACACAATATTAGGTAATTTTGTTTGGTTTCTGATTTTAATGGGAGTACTTTCCTTGTTTATCACTGGGAAAGATGATAACTTTCAGTTTGAGAAACACAACACATAGTAAAGATATTCACAGACACATACAAATTCACATATACCTCCTGCTTAGAAAGCACTGATTTATTCCTTTTGACTATGGGTTTTATTTTTGTGGCTTTTAAATTTTAAAAGGATACTTCTTTAGTTCTATCAGTTTGATTTTTAGAAACTCTATTATAATCATCACCTGCATTTTCTTCCCTGAGTTACTAATGTCATGAATTATATTTATGACGTTAGTAAGAGATTTTTGAATTAAGAGATTTTAGAATATTTAGTCATCCATACATTCAAAAGAGGAATACCACTTGAGCCTAATCAAAGTACTGTTATTTTAGTGTAATGCTGTATTCCACTTTTTAGTTGGTATACATCAGCAGTTTGAAAAAATGGGGTCCAAAGACCACTCGGTGTCCCCTAGACCCTTCAGGGGTCTGGAAGGTCAAAGGTATTATTAAGGCATTATTTATACTTTTCAATGTGCTGACTTTGCACTGATGGTATTAAGCCAGTAGTGGGTAAAACTACTGGCACCTTAGCATGACTTGAGGCAGTGGCGCCAGACTATTAGCAGTAAATACTCTTCACTACCACATAATCTTGGTGGGGAGAGAGGGGAACAGTTTCACTTAAGAAGGTACTTGCTGAAGCAGTACAAATTATTATTATTAAACCCTTATACTTGAGTACGTATCTTTTCAATATTCTTAGTAATGAAATAGAAAATACTCATAAAGCACTTCAGTTGCACAACAAAGTGATAGTTATCTTGGGAAGCACTTGTGCAATTATTTGAGTTGCAAGCTGAAGTAGGTGCTTTTTTCATAAACCACCATTTTTACCTGCAAAAACAACTAACAAACTATGGTCATTCATACTTGGGTATTTGCCAGACATTTTCTTAACCAGGAACAAAGTCAGCTTATTACTTCAAGGAAGACAACTGCAGCATTTACTGTCAATTATAAAATTCAAGCTTTCAGGAGAAAATCAGAATACTAGAAGACTTATATCTACACCATGAACTTGACAGCTTCAAAATAAATACCTAAAGGCTTTTCTGATGAGATTAGTGGTCATAACAAATACTATATAATGAAATGCTACACTTTAGAAGATCTGCTCAATTCAGTGATCCAATATTATCAAATGACTAATACATAATGTTACAAAATCATCACAGGTAAAAGATCTATTCAGAGTGTAAGATAAACCAATGGATTTCAATATATTAGAGTACAAAATCTGTGGTTACAGACTGCACATTACAACTAACCTGTAAAAAAAACTGCCACTTACTGAAGTTTCAAGGAAGAATATGCACAATTATCTGAAAAGACTATTGAAAACAGCATATCACAGATGTTTAGCCAGATGTTTAAGCCAGACATTAAAAGATTTATAAAAATGTGAAACAATGCTATTCATTTCATCAACACTTATTTTAGTTTGGGAAATATAAACTTTTTACAATTAAAATGTTATGTTAATATATTGTTTTAAAATGAATTAATAAATATTTTTACTTCTCAGTTTTAAATTTCAATACATACAATCAAAATAAACAAGCTCCTGGGATCTTTCACAATGTTTAAGAGTATAAAGAAGAGACTGAAAAGATTAAGAAGTACAAGTCTAAAGAAATTTTTATGCTATTGATTTATGAAGGTATACATGCTTCACTTTTGAAAATATGGGAACTGGACTTCCCTGGTGGCGCAGTGGTTGAGAGTCCATCTGCCGATGCAGAGGACACAGGTTCGTGCCCGTGGGAAGATCCCACATGCCGTGGAGCAGCTGGGCCCGTGAGCCATGGCCGCTGAGCCTGCGCGTCCGGAGCCTGTGCTCCGCAACGGGAGAGGCCACAACAGTGAGAGGCCCACGTATTGCAAAAAATAAATAAATAAATTTTAGAAAAATTTAAAATAAATAAAATAAAATATGGTACCTTTCCTTCTTTTCCTATATTCTGGAACAACCAAAGCCTATGCCTTTAAAGTTGTAAAAATTTTACCTGTGTGACCTGAGGCTTTGTGTATGTGTGCGGGGACTTCTCATTCCAAATCTACTTTTAATTTCTTCCATGATTGTTTTTTATTCCATAAGCAATATACATTGTGTGATATAAAGGTTCTTTCACTGGCTGCCAGAACACTTAGAGTTAAAAGTGTTACTCTCATGTAAATACATTTTTGCTCTCATTCATCCCTTTTTTTGTCCCCACCTATGTTTTTCTCTCTCTTTGGCATTACTTTTAATTCATGCTACTTCTTATCACAAAATTTTTGTAATCTGCCTAACGTATTTTCTGGAACCAGGTAAAGTACAAATAACTTGACCACTGTAGTGTAAAGCTCTTTAAGACAGATTCTCATTAGGATTACCATTCTTGATCCATTTATATGTATTTGTACAATGTAGACCCTAGAACTCATCATTCCTGAGGCTTTAGATTGGGGAAACATTCCAGCATCACCGCAAATAAGATGAGGGGAAGAAGTAAATATATACTAGGAAACACATTAATTTTTACAATCCTAAGCACATTATTTGTCCTGTTTTACTTGTGAAGAAAGAAACTTATAGCATTATGGAACTTACCCTAAGTCACAAGAGCAGGAAGTAGCTGAGCTGGCATTAGAACCCAGGCCTGTAAGATCCCAAAGCCTGCCCCTTTCAATATACTCTGCCACCTCCTTCAAATCAAGGAGACGTGTCTCTTTTACCAGAAACGTCCTTTTTTCTTCATGTTTTAAAAATAATTAATGCTATAAAATCAAAATTGAAGCATCTTTTTTGTATTATTATAAATATTTGATATCTGACCAAAACCCAAAGACATTTTGAAACATAAGCAGAAAGTAAAACAGTCCCTTCCCTAACCCTCTCACAAGTCCATGTTCAGATTAACAATTCCAGACTCTTTTGATGTGTTTAATTTGTCTCACGCATGTGGGATCAAACCAAACACAGCCTTCTGTAAAACTGCTCTTTTCACGTGACAGTGCTGCTTTTGCATATCAACATCTCCAGATCTACCATTTCCTTTTTAGTAACTGCACAGTATGCCACTAACTGGATGGCTTGAGCTTTCTTTTTGTTTCCCATATGGTTCCTTAACTGACTTAACATGTCCATAAAATAATCCAAACACACTCATGCCTCAGGATCATGACTCTGCTGTTCACTGAGCTCTCTGCTCAGGTGGTACCTATGGGAGAGATTTTCCCTGGCTCCATACACAGCACTTCCTGCTATCATCTTGTATCCCCTGCGCTCATCACCACCTGATGTATTTTATTAATTTGTTTGTTTTCTCTGTCTCCCCCAAGAAGAAAGCAGAAAAAGTTGTGTGCCAGTTACTAGGCACTGGGGATACAATTCCCAACCTCCACTGTATCCTCAGGACTGGTAACTGGTACACAACCAGCAATCAATAAATACTATTCAATTAACTCCCTGATTTGAAATGTCTACTGTATTATATTCTAAGGTCCATATGAACTTTCTTTACTTCTGAATTTCCCATTTAATTGCACTAATTCATCTGTGTATCTTGCGCCGGTACTTAATGGTTTTAGTTACTAAAATTTTGATTTAACATATGATATGCCAAATTGCCCTTTTTTAAGAATTTTCCTAGCAAATTTCAGGTTCATGACTCCAGATAAACATTAAAATCAACTGTTGCTTTAAAAAAGTCTTTTGAAATTCTCAATAGGACTATAATGACTAATATACGATGAACTGCCATCTTAAAAAAACAAAAGGGGCGCAGGCAGAACCCAGGGCACGCAGATCCAATAGTGCCTGGTTCAGGTTCTTCTCCCTAAGAATGGTGGCTTCCACAGCGTCCTGGGTTTTACCCCACTCATCTTGAGAAGGCTTCGCGCATCCTGGAGGAGGTCATGGCCACAGCACTGGTTTTGCATTTTCAAGAGACGCTGGGCGCCCTCATACTTCTCCTTGGCCAACTGGCGAAAAAAGTGGCTCACACCGTCCAGAGTCACATTGCTGCGGCCGAAATAGAAGCCCAGAGAGAGCCGTGTGGCTGATAGGGTCTTGGTGCTCCGGTCGGGTGTCAGGCCTGTGCCTCTGAGGTGGGAGAGCCGAGTTCAGGACACTGGTCCACCAGAGACCTCCCGGCTCCATGTAATATCAAACGGCAAAAGCTCTCCCAGAGATTTCCATCTCAACGCTAAGACCCAGCTCCACTCAACAACCAGCAAGCTACAGGTGCTGGACACCCTATGCCAAACAACTAGCAAGATAGGAACACATCCCCACCCATTAGCAGAGAGGCTGCCTAAAATCATGATAAGGTCACAGACACCCCAAAACACACCACCAGACGTGGTCCTGCCCACGAGAAAGACAAGATCCAGCCTCATCCACCAGAACACAGGCACTAGTCCCCTCCACCAGGAAGCCTACACAACCCACTGAACCAACCTTAGCCACTGGGGACAGACACCAAAAACAACAGGAACTACAAACCTGCAGCCTGCGAAAAGGAGACCCCAAACCCAGTAAGTTAAGCAAAATGAGAAGACAGAGAAACACAGAGCAGATGAAGGAGCAAGGTAAAAACCCACCAGACCTAACAAATGAAGAGGAAATAGGCAGTCTACCTGAAAAAGAATTCAGAATAATGATAGTAAAGATGATCCAAAATCTTGGAAGTAGAATGGAGAAAATACAAGAAACGTTTAACAAGGACCTAGAAGAACTAAAGAGCAAACAAACAATGATGGACAACACAATAAATGAAATTAAAAATTCTCTAGAAGGCATCCATAGCAGAATAACTGAGGCAGAAGAACGGATAAGTGACCTGGAAGATAAAATAGTGGCAATAACTACCACAGAGCAGAATAAAGGAAAAGAATGATAAGAATTGAGGACAGTCTCAGAGACCTCTGGGACAACATTAAACACACCAACATTCGAATTATAGGGGTCCCAGAAGAAGAAGAGAAAAAGAAAGGGACTGAGAAAATATTTAAAGAGATTATAGTTGAAAACTTCCCTAATATGGGAAAGGAAATAGTTAATCAAAACCAGGAAGCGCAGAGAGTCCCACACAGGATAAATCTAAGAAGAAACACGCCAGGACACATATTAATCAAACTGTCAAAAATGAAATACAAAGAAAAGATATTAAAAGCAGCAAGGGAAAAACAACAAATAACATACAAGAGAATACCCAGAAGGTTAACAGCTGATCTTTCAGCAGAAACTGCAAGCCACAAGGGAGTGGCAAGACATATTTAAAGTAACGGAAGGGAAAAACCTACAACCAAGATTATTCTACCCAGCAAGGATCTCATTCAGATTTGACAGAGAAATTAATACCTTTACAGACAAGCAAAAGCTAAGAGAATTCAGCACCACCAAGCCAGCTCTACAACAAATGCTAAAGGAACTTCTCTAGGGAGGAAACACAAGAGATGGAAAAGACCTACAATAACAAACCCGAAATAATTTAAAAAATGGTAATAGGATGATACATATCGATAATTACCTTAAATGTAAATGAATTAAATGTTCCCACCAAAAGACACAGACTGGATGAATGGATGCCAAAACAAGACCCATATATATATACTGTCTACAAGAGACCCACTTCAGACCTAGGGACACATACAGACTGAAAGTGAGGGGATGGAAAAAGATATCCCATGCAAATGGAAATCAAAAGAAAGCTGGAGTAGCAATTCTCATATCAGACAAACTAGACTTTAAAAATAATGACTATTACAAGAGACAAAAAAAGACACTACATAATGATCAAGGGATCAATCCAAGAAGAAGATATAACAATTATAAATATTTATGCACCCAACATAGGAGCACCTCAATACATAAGGCAAATGCTAACAGCCATAAAAGGGGAAATCGACAGTAACACATTCATAGTAGGGGACTTCAACACCCCACTTTCACCAATGGACAGATCATCCAAAATGAAAATAAATAAGGAAACACAAGCTTTAAATGATACATTAAACAAGATGGACTTAATTGATATTTATAGGACATTCCATCCAAAAACAACAGAATACACTTTCTTCTCAAGCGCTCATGGAACATTCTCCAGGATAGATCATATCTTGGGTCTCAAATCAAGCCTTGGTAAATTTAAGAAAACTGAAATCGTATCAAGTATCTTTCCCAGCCACAATGTTATGAGATTAGATAAACAGGAAAAAATCTGTAAAAAATACAAACACATGGAGGCTAAACAATACACTACTTAAAAACCAAGAGGTCACTGAAGGAATCAAAGAGGAAATCAAAAACTACCTAAAAACAAATGACAATGAAAACATGATGACCCCAAACCTATGGGATTCAGCAAAAGCAGTTCTAAGAGGGAAGTTTATAGCAATACAATCCTACCTCAAGAAACAAGAAATATCTCGAATACACAACCTAACCTTAAACCTAAAGCAATTAGAGAAAGAAGAACAAACAAACCCCCAAGTTAGCAGAAGGAAAGAAATCATAAAGAGCAGATCAGAAATAAAGGAAAAAGAAATGAAGGAAACAATAGCAAAGATCAATAAAACTAAAAGCTGGTTCTTTGAGAACACAAACAAAATTGATAAACCATTAGCCAGACTCATCAAGAAAAAAAGGGAGAAGACTCAAATCAACAGAATTAGAAATGAAAAAGGAGAACAACTGACACTGCAGAAATACAAAAGATCATGAGGGATTACTACAAGCAACTATATGCAAATGAAATGGACAACCTGGAAGAAATGGACAAATTCTTAGAAATGCACAACCTGCCAAGACTGAATCAGGAAGAAATAGAAAACAAGAACAGACCAATCACAAGCACTGAAGTTGAAACTGTGATTTAAAATCTTCCAACAAACAAAAGCCAAGGACCAGATGGCTTCAAAGGTGAATTATATCAAACATTTAAAGAAGAGCTAATACCTATCCTTCTCAAATGCTTCCAAAATATAGCAGAGGGAGGAACACTCCCCAACTCATTCTACGAGGCCACCATCACCCTGATACCAAAACCAGACAAAGATGTCACAAAAGAAGAAAACTACAGACCAGTATCACTGATGAACATAGAGGCAAAAATCCTCAACAAAATACTAGCAAACAGAATCCAACAGAACATTAAAAAAAGGATCATACACCATGATTAAGTGGGGTTTATCCCAGGAATGCAAGGATTCTTCAATATATGCAAATCAATCAATGTAATACACCGCATTAACAAACTGAAGGATTAAAAACCATATGATCACCTCAGTAGATGGAGTAAAAGCTTTCGACAAAATTCAACACCCATTTATGATTAAAAACCCTCCAGAAAGTAGGCATAGAGGGAACTTTTCTCAACATAATAAAGGCCATATATGACAAACCCACAGCCAACATCGTTCTCAATGGTGAAAAACTGAAACCATTTCCACTAAGATCAAGAATAAGACAAGGTTGCCCACTCTCACCACTATTATTCAACATAGTTTTGGAAGTTTTAGCCACAGCAATCAGAGGAGAAAAAGAAATAAAAGATGTCCAAATCAGAAAAGAAGTAAAACTGTCACTGTTTGCAGATGACATGATACTATACATAGAGAATCCTAAAGATGCTACTAGAAAACTACTAGAGCTAATCAATGAATTTGGTAAAGTTGCAGGATATAAAATTAATGCACAGAAATCTCTTGCATTCCTATACACTGATGATGAAAAACCTGAAAGAGAAATTAAGGAAACACTCTCATTTACCACTGCAACAAAAAGAATAAAATACCTAGGAATAAACCGACCTAAGGAGACAAAAGACCTGCATGCAGAAAACTATAAGACACTGATGAAAGAAATTAAAGATGATATAAACAGATGGAGAGAGATACCATGTTCTTGGATTGGAAGAATCAACATTGTGAAAATGACTATACTACCCAAAACAATCTACAGATTCAATGCAATCCCTATCAAACTACCAATGGCATTTTTCACAGAACTAGAACAAAAAATTTCACCACAAAAGACCCCGACTACCCAAAGCAATCTTGAGAAAGAAAAATGGAGCTGGAGGAATCAGGCTCCCTGACTTCAGACTATACTACAAAGCTACAGTAATCAAGACAGTATGGTACTGGCATAAAAGCAGAAATATACATCCACAGAACAGGATAGAAAGCCCAGAGATAAACCCACGGACATAAAGTCACCTTATTTTTGATAAAGGAGGCAAAAATATACAATGGAGAAAAGACAGTCTCTTCAATAAGTGGTGCTGGGAAAACTGGACAGCTACATGTAAAAGAATGAAATTAGAACACTCCCTAACACCATACACAAAAATAAACTCAAAACGGATTAAAGCCCTAAATGTAAGGCCAGACACTATCAAACTCTTAGAGGAAAACATAGGCAGAACACTCTATGACATACATCACAGCAAGATCCTTTTTGACCCACCTCCTAGAGAAAGGGAAATAAAAACAAAAATAAACAAACGGGACCTAATGAAATTTAAAAAGCTTTTGCACAGCAAAGGAAACCATAAACAAGATGAAAAGACAACCCTCAGAATGGGAGAAAATATTTGTAAATGAAGCATCTGACGAAGGACTAATCTCCAAAATTTACAAGCAGCTCATGCAGCTCAATGTAAAAAAAACAAACAACCTAATCCAAAAATGGGCAGAAGACCTAAACAGATATGTCTCCAAAGAAGATATACGGATTTCCAACAAACACATGAAAGAATGCTCAACATCACTAACCACTAAAGAAATGCAAATCAAAACTACAATGAGGTATCACCTCACACCAGTCAGAATGGCCATCATCAGAAAATCTACAAACAATGAATGCTGGAGAGGGTGTGGAGAAAAAGGAACCCTCTTGCACTGTTGGTGGGAATGTAAATTGATACAGTCACTATGGAGAACAGTATGGAGGTTCCTTAAAAAACTAAAAATAGAACTACCATATGAGCCAGCAATCCCACTACTGGGCATATAGCCTGAGAAAACCGTAATTCAAAAAGAGTCATGTACCACAATGTTCATTGCAGCTCTATTTACAATAGCCAGGACATGGAAGCAACCTAAGTGTCCACTGACAGATGAATGGATAAAGAAGATGTGGCACATACATACAATGGAATATTACTCAGCCATAAAAAGAAACAAAATTGAGTTATTTGTAGTGAGGTGGATGGACCTAGAGTCTGTCATACAGAGTGAAATTAGTCAGAAAGGAAAAAAAAAAAACCATATGGTAACACATATATATGGAACCTAAAGAAAAAAAACAGTTATGAAGAACCAAGGGTCAGGACAGGAACAAAGACGCAGATGTAGAGAATGGACTTGAGGGCACGGGGAGGGGGAAAGGTATGCTGGGACGAAGTGAGAGAGTGGCATGGACTTATATATACTACCAAAATAGATAGCTAGTGGGAAGCAGCCGCATAGCACAGGGAGATCAGCTCGGTGCTTTGTGACCACCTAGAGGGGTGGGATAGGGAGGGTGGGAGGGAGATGCAAGAGGGAGGAGATATGGGGATATATGTAATATGCACAGCTGATTCACTTTGTTATAAAGCAGAAACTAACACACAATTGTAAAGCAATTATAGTCCAATAAAGATGTTTAAAAAAAAGGCTTCCTAGCCAAAAACGAGATATGCCTCTCCAACACTTATTCAAATCTTCTTTACAATTTTAGGTGAAATATTATAGTTTTCAATATTCCTGGAGTATATATGGTGGTGGTTTTGTTAAACATGCTCTCCACTCCCTATGTTTCTAACTGGTTATTACTGATACATAGTCTTTAAAAGCTATTGCTTTAGAATATATGTATTAGTATATAATATATATTAGTATGCTGTGTGTATATACATACATACTCTCTCTCTCTCTCTCTCACACACACACACACACACATATGTGTGTATATACACACAGATTCTTAACACTTGCCATTTTACCAAATATTTTATTCAAGGAATTTCAGGTCATTTCCTTGCACACTGCTTTTATGCAATGCTATCAGATACAAATTATGATAGTATACCTCTTATTGGGTTCACTTTTCTAACACTACTAGTTAACTAGCAAGTGCTTCTAAAACACTCTTAAAATAATGATACTGCTAGTCAATTTTTTCTCATTCTTGCCTTTACTTCTAGTATTTCACCACTAAATATTATTTAGTCTGTTTGTGATACATATTTTATTGTGTTAAAGAAATATGCCTCTACACTTAATTAGCAGTTTATAATTTCATCAAATGCCTATTCAACACTATCAAGATAGACATATTATTTTACATCTATTAAAATGAATTATAATAATGGAATTCCTAAAACTAAAACATTCTTGTATTCTTAGGATGACCCTACTTGACTCTGCAAGTTAATTTTTAATAAAACATTACATACTACTGGCTAATCACTCCTTTTAGAAATTTTGTATTAATATTCTGCAGAAATTTTTCATGCTTTGTTAATTCTTGGTGTTTGTGTCATACCAACTAAAAGTTCCAGGAAGTTTTATTTCCTACATAGTATAGAGAATTGTTATAAGTTTAGAAAGTAAGGTAAAACTATCTAGATTCAAATCTCAATTTTGCCACTTGCTAGTTATATGACTCTGAACAAATTCTTCACCTCTGTAAGGTTCAGTTTTCTTAACTATAAAAACAACACACAACTTAACTGAAGTAATTCAGGTGAAATTCCTAGAACAATGCTTTTATCATGTATAAACTAAATAAATACCAACATCATTAATAGAAACCCTAGTATCCAATACAATTAGGAACAGCAGTTGGCTAACTGAAAACATGTGTTAGAGAAAATCATTACCAAAAAAAAGAAAAAGAAAGATACACAGATACATGATTTAAACATTTTATTTTAACTAAAAATGTATAAATGTGCACTTATTTCCCAACTTTCTGACATAGGGCCGTGGCCTTCTCTTTCATCAGAGGACTCACTGAATGGAATTCTACATTAGCCAACTCTGTTAAGTCTTTGTAAAGCACTGCATCTGTCTATAGTTAATTAAACAACATATGTACAATAATAAAATGTTTGTATACAAAATGGGAAACAACTACCTCTTGGTGGTCATACTCTTCAACCGGTGAAATAAATACGTAGTCTTACTATAGAGTGGTAATTTACTAGCTGCAAATATTCAGCTTGCTATGTTATCAAGCTAGTATTATTTACAGATGGAATGTAGAGCAACAATTAGTCCAATAAGTCGGCTGAAGGGAAGGTTCACAGTACTTGGGTATGTATGTGCCTTATACCAATATCTTCCCTAAAAATTCTCATCCATATTTTGAAACACTCATGCAAATCTTACAAGTTGCAATTTAATATTTTTATACATGAAAACCAATGCTCTTTTACAAGAAAGAAACTTATTTAAAATATTAGACAAAGAGAAAGATGATTAACACGTAAGTCCTATGACCTAGGTCCTATAATAGACTCCAAATAATGAAGACCTATGCTAGTGAGTACATGGATGTATTTTGGTGTGTCTGCATACACATATACATATAAACACATGTGCATATACATATGTAAAAGAGTATTTCTTTAAAATATCCCCAAACATTAATTCTTCCATACTGCCACACTCTGAAAAAAACAGAATCTACCATTCATTCTCTCCCCCCTCATATTTACTCCTCCTTCCCAGTCTTATCTTTAGGGACTCAAACACATTAATCTAATCACAAAATATCTAGGGACTTTAAGATCCTTAATTTTACTAGAACAATTATCAGAGTGCCTGCATTCTAGTTTCTCCTCCGTTCAGCAATCATCAGCCTTCAACAGAAACATGATGTTCTCCTAGAAACACAAGCGTGAAAAAGTTTTAATTTCCTACAGATATTACAAATATTAAAATCACAAGCTTACCTTATTAATTCTAGTTGTGCAAGCTCCTGATTTGCTTGAAATATAGGTTTTTTAGTGAAGAGTTCACCAAGGATACATCTAATGGGAAAAATATCCACGATTACCAAATGGTATGATTTTACTTCACTACCAAGTTTCAAGTAAATTAACCAGTCAATAAGCCTATCTTACCCACAGCTCCATACATCAATAGCTGGTGTGTATCTTTCTTCTCCCAGTAGCAGTTCAGGTGGACGGTACCATAAAGTGATGACCTTGTTAGTATATGGACGACTAAAAAACACAGAAAGCACTCTTTAGAGTTAGTATGTGTTAGAATAAGAGAAATTCTTTTAAGAAATATTATTTTGGCTAATCAAAGCAATCCTACAATCCTAACTAAAACTACTTTCATCTGCCTGCAGACATGTTATGACATCTAATACATGATCATAAAATACATGCGAAAGCAATGTGATTACCTGAAAAATTCCCTTAATATATAAAAGTTAAAAGTTGTTGGCTTGTTTTAACTGTAATACGGTCAAAGAAAGATCTTTATATCAACTGTTGGCATTGATGATTTTGACCAAATCTGGCAAATCACTAATGTATGGTAAGATACAGTTCAAACTGTAACCACCACCTAACAAAAGTTTTCAACTGGGCATATCTTTCCTTGGCAATATTTCATTGATTTTAACCCACTTTGGTATGTGAATAGAAAGTATAGAAATGTAGACTGTAGTAGTTTGGGTCTACTCTGCCAGGAACCACTAGTGATAGGTAAGATACTTTATCAGATGATTCCTTTGTCACCTTCTAACAATGAGGACATATATATATATATATATATATATATATATATATATATATA
>NW_006789826.1:948698-957824 GCF_000442215.2 Lipotes vexillifer | reverse complement strand
AAAAAATATATATATATATATATATATATATATATATATATATATATATATACTACTACCACTTTGTCATAGAAGATATTATCTAGTAAGCTGTATAAGTGTTTTCACTCCTCCGAGAATGGGCCTGTTGTAGCTGATTCACATGAGTAAAGACGGTCTAAGAAGTTAGAGGTAGTTCTTTGACTGTTCTGTGTGATCACGTATGTCTTTAGGTCAATTATAAACTTCTCTTCCTTTCCAAATATCCTCCAAATCACAAGGATGCAAAGGCTGTATCACAGGAAATTTCTCAGAATGGCTGTATTCCAAGCCCCGTTACCTGAGGTTGGCTTGGACTCAGACCAGTTTGGGGAAGGAAAAAAAGGAGCATATAATTTATAAAGCAATTCCCTCTTGCCAACTGTAGGTCTGAAGTTCCAGGCAGCCTAAGACCTGAGTAGCCTGCTCCCACACTGCCAAATTTCTCCAAATAATTTAAACACTTAGACTGTAAGCCACAGAGGACACCACAGCATTACCACAGATAGGACTATAGTAACAGTGTGCCAAAGCCAGGAAAAAAGGATACTCGACTTTGGTATAAATTGTGAAAAGAGAAGATAGTCTAAGAAGTACGTTTTCAATAGCCAACTAGGATTAGATTGTTCTAACATTATTAAATTACTTTTCTTAGTGATTTTTGCTTGTTTTTACTAGCATCACTTATCTTCACATAACAAGGAAATCTTTTAAACTCTAGCTATTCTAATTAAGCTGGATTTAATCATTTAAAAATATGTTCACCTCTTTATGTCTTAACACCTTTTAAATTTGAAATTCCTTCCCATTTTTCTCATTCAAACCTATACCTCCTTTAAAACATGGTGAAAGACCCAACTCCATAAAGTCTAATCTTTTATTAACAACAGATTTATTTTTAAAGAAAGATTTTTCATATTCTTAAATTTACACCATACTTACCACTGTAATGATCTATTTTGTTTTCTCTATGTTCTCAGCAAAATCAAAAGACCTCAGAGACCATTCTTTATTATGAAAAAAATAGTACCCACACACTAAGCCCAGAACAATGTTGGGCATAGGGCAGACCTTTTACTGTATATGGTATATGGTCCTGCAACTTTATGTGACATACATGAATTAGCTGGGTGGGGGAACAAAGTCTGAGAAAATTATGATAAGTAGTTTTCTAAAACATTTCAAAGGTCTATGAGCATGTGAAACGTATGGTCTTGCTTCTAAGGTACAACTAGGTATCTACAGTCTCAAGAAAAATGTTTACATTAATGTAAATCTGTCAGTAAATAGTTAATTTTTTATCTTTTTATGTGTAGAAATGTTTTAAAATATATTTAAAAAAAATAAAAGTCTGCTGTATTATGTGGAGAAATTACACAAATTAAGGTTACTAAATTTTATATTTAAATAAAAGATTATTTTATATGTGTGTTAAAAAGAAACAACAGATCCAAAATGGAGTTACTTGTGTAACTCCCACACCAGCAAACCAAGGCTTACTACCTAACCTAACTGCAGATTCAGCCCCTCCCAGGAAAGGCATCTTAACCAATTGGTCTGGAATTTCCCGGTCAGCACTAGCGAGGTCATCTGCCACACAGACCCCTCCCATCCCTTAAAGGAAAGTGACCTTGCCAATCTGCTTTCTGCTAGTATAACTTTCTTGTCCCTGCCCCCTTCTGATTTTAAAAACCTTCCATTTTGTATAGCTCCTCAGAGATCCCTTCTACTTACTAGATGGGATGTGGCCTGATTCAGGAAGTGTTTAATAAAACCAATTAGATCTTCGAATTTACTCAGTTGAATTTTGGTTTTTAACCATATTATATATCAATTTCTAGGCAACATTTAGAACACAGTCATCTTTAGCAGTTAAAATTAGACTAGTTCACTTTTTCATTAACTCTCATCAAATTCAGAAGTGAAAATATTTAGTACATTTTCAAAAATGATTAAACACAGAACTAGATGAACTATACTTCTAGGTGTACAGCAAAAGTACTTAATGTGTACCAATTAATAGCTTTTCCAAATATATCCAAATGCTCAGTTTCTGTCAGAAGAAAACTAAGAACTACGTAAAGACTGGAAACATTCAACAGTAAAATTTGACATAGAAAGCTCAATTTTAAAACACTACTATAATCTCAAAATTGTGGAAATTCTTTCATTTATGAAGTAAATATTCAAACTGATATATATTTTTTGTAAAACAAAGTACCATCCCAACATTTCTCTTTACAATCAATGAAATATCAACAGAATAGAGATCAAAGATTATCTGCTCAGTAATAGATTCCAACACTTTGCCCTTCAGGGGAGGTGTGACACCGTTATGGTCTTCCCTACCCTACACACCACAAGCAGTACTGTATTCCTAACAAAGGGAGCACTGCCTTAAGGGTATATCCCCAGGCTGGCAGGCAGCTCAGCCTCCTGACTAGTCTGAATAGGTAAAAGGCAAACAGATGATCGGAGCAAGATTTTAGGCCCTTGAAGTATTTGGAGATTCTGGATAATCCAAATTAAAATTCACAAACCACAGTTGATAACTCTGTTAAAGACCATTCTAAGAAATGAAAAAAAAAATCATGAAATAGGAAATACCTAAATTAGCTTTAAAATGCTTCACTTTTCCAACAATACATAAAGTCTACACTTATTTCTTTTAGAGCATAACTTATATTTTTGAGAAAAACATGGAAAGAGTTCAGCTAGCTAAATTCATCATATGCCCAAATGCCATGTCTCCTTCAGAATCCACTAGGTAAACATCTACCAAAACTACAAAAGAAATTTGGGACCTATTTTTAACACCAACCCAACTTCTAAGGTCAAAAACCCAGGAGTCATCCTTGTTTCCTTTTTCCTTCAAATCTCACATCTAATCTATCAACAACTTCTGTCAACTCTACATCCAAATAGGTCCCAAATGCAACCATTTCCCACGATTTCAAGGAAATCTGAGCCACTACCAACTTTTAGTCAGAGCCACTATTATCTTTTTTCTGGTACTACTGCAACAGTCTCTTAACTAGTTTCCTGGCCTCAATCTCTAGCTTTCCTCCCCCCACTTTTAAGTTTTTTAAGCATAAAACCAAGTCATATCAGTTAGTTGCTTAAACTGTCCAGTGATCTGCCACTCCAACTAAATAAAATTTATACTTTACCTCAGGTGATAAGACTATACCCTGGAGTATCTCACTTCCTATTTTTACACTGGGCAACATCTCGGCCCCCTTAAACTTTCCAAGTCTGTTTCCAGGCCTTGCAGTTGCTGAGTTCCTTCCACTTGGAATGTTATCTGCCTAGGTCTTCATTAAGTTATCCTCTTCTCAACACTCAGGTCTTAGCTCAATTTTACTTCTCAAATAATTCTATCCTGGGCTTCCCTGGTGGCGCAGTCGTTGAGAGTCCGCCTGCCGATGCAGGGGACACGGGTTCATGCCCTGGTCTGGGAAGATCCCACATGCCGCGGAGCGGCTGGGCCCGTGAGCCATGGCCGTTGAGCATGCGCGTCCAGAGCCTGTGCTCCACAATGGGAGAGGCCACAACAGTAAGAAGCCCGCGTACCGCAAAAAAAAAAAAAAAGGAAGAAAAAAAAAAGTTCTATCCTAACTGCCTTAGCCAAAATTAGCCAAGCTGCCACCCCCAAGCTCATAGTGTCCCTACACACACTATTTTATTTGCTTTGTAGCACTTGGTACTTTAAATTCTTTCCTCTATCCAACAGGTTCTCGTTGTCTACCTTCTTTCATGACTATGTAATGAGACCAGGGATTGATCTTTCTTATCTCTACTACGCAGCCAATAGGTATTACCTAGATCAGTGTCTGGCATACAGTAAGTACTTATCACTATTTTTAATCAACTGATTTATGCCATAACTACATAACAATAAAGTCTTTTTCCTCATGCCCTTTCCCCATTCCCTTCTAATTTTACCCTACTTTCCTCCTTTTGATTTTTTCTCAGAAAAATAACTTAAATTTTTGTACCATAATATTGCTACAGAAAAACGTAATTTTTTTCCAATTGATGTTACCTTAGGATCACTTGCGCATTCTTATTACACATGCAAATTTAGAAGTCTTAGACATACCTGTATTTTAACATATCCAAAAGGAAATTTATTATCTTCTGCCATAAACCTGCTTCCCGTTTTCTGTCTCAGCAAACAGCATCACAGTTTATGGCAGAGACTGCTAAGCTCTCTTCTAAAATCTGTTCTTCCTTTCTTCAATGGGAGCTGCCCACCTACACTACATTTCCCACCCTCACTGCAGTTAGGTGTGGCCACATGACCAAGTTCTCGCCAATGGAACGTGAACACAGGTGCCATTTCTTGGCCTGGCTCATAACACCCCTCCCTCCTCTTTTCTAGCTTCTAGCTGAAAGACATGGTGATAGACTTGGAAAGCATGTGAAGAAAGGCAGCAAATCTTCCAATCTGGATCCTTAAATGACTGTATGAAGCAGAGTCACCATTTGATCAAACAATACGGTGAAATATTATCAATTGTGCAGCAAGGTAAAGTAACAACTGCTCCAGATTACTGAGTGAGAAATATAAACTTATTCTTTAAGCCACTGATTTTTGAGGTTCTCTTTGTTGTAAGTTTAGCTTCTCCTAATTAATAAACCATTTATGCAATTCCTTAAGCAGCAATCTTACTGTAGGGATAAAGGCAGGATGTGTCTACCAACACATCAACCATGAAGTTCTAACTATTCTATATCTTATGATATAATTCATCTCCATCTTTCCAACACCTACGCCCATTGCCTAGTTAAAGCCATAATTATCCTACCTAGGTTTTTTTTTTTTAATAATCACTACTTTTTTTTTTTTTAATGTGGACCATTTTTAAAGTCTTTATTGAATTTGTTACAATATTGCTTCTCTTTTATATTTTGGTTTTTTGGCCACAAGGCATGTGGGATCTTAGCTCCCCGACCAAGGATCAAACCCGCACCCTCTGCAATAGAAGGCGAACTCTTAACCGCTGGACTGCCAGGGAAGTAAGTCCCCCATATCCTACCTAGGTTTATTGCAACCCCTGTCTAACTGATTGCCCTTGCTTGCAGACTTACAAGGTCAATCTACTTTCCAAAGTGCAGTCAAAGTGATAGTATAAAATAAAATGCCAATGTTTACACCTTCGATACACACTGCTGCCCCTGGGAGAATATCCACACAAGACTTACAAATGTATTACTTGGTTCTTGCTCTGCCCACACCGAACTATCAGTTCCTGAGAAGGCTTAGCAAATGCTCATTTTCTAGAGCTAGGCGGTAGAGCCAGGGAGAGAACAGAGCTGGCAAAAAAACTTTCAAGAAGATAGTGGTGCTGTAATTATATTTCAAATGAACATTTTAAATAAGCTTTTTTTTTTTTTTTTGCGGTACGCGGGCCTCTCACTGTTGTGGCCTCTCCCGTTGCAGAGCACAGGGCTCTGGACACGCAGGCTCAGCGGCCATGGCTCACAGGCCCAGCCAATCCACGGCATGTGGGATCTTCCCGGACCGGGCCACGAACCCGTGTCCCCTGCATCAGCAGGTGGACTCTCAACCAGTGCGCCACCAGGGAAGCCCTAAATAAGCTTTTTAATGTACTTTTCAAAGTTAACACTGACAAAAAACAATGAAAATGATTGTTTTATTAAAGTCAAGGAAAAACTCATGATAATTTACTCAAAATTTTTACAAAATAGGTGCCATACCTCACTTTTTACCTTAGTGCTTAATGAGGAAAAAGCAAACACTGAGAAAGTATGCAGACAGAAGGACTTTAATCATAAAAGAAAATTCCAAGGTGGGTGGAGTTAGCAGAGAATAAAGCCAACCTCAAATCGCCCAATTCAATATTCGTTTATAGTATTATGAAGAAAATATTCCACGGTATGATTAGGTTGTTGTGTTTAAAAATGTAAAGACAGAAGTATAAGACACTGAAACTGTTTTTATTTTATTTTTTTTAGAAGATGTTGGGGGTAGGAGTTTATTAATTTTATTTATTTATTTTTGTTGTGTTGGGTCTTCATTTCTGTGCGAGGGCTTTCTCTAGTTGTGGCAAGCGGGGGCCACTCTTCATCGCGGTGCGCGGGCCTCTCACTATCACGGCCTCTCTTGTTGCGGAGCACAGGCTCCAGACGCGCAGGCTCAGTAGTTGTGGCTCACGGGCCTAGTTGCTCCGCGGCATGTGGGATCCTCCCAGACCACGGCTCTCGAACCCGTGTCCCCTGCATTAGCAAGCAGATTCTCAACCGCTGCGCCACCAGGGAACCCTTGAAACTGTTTTGAAACTAGGACATTTAAATCCCAAGAAAACTAAAGTATTGATGTAATAATGAAAATAGGTCATCCAAAGTTAGACAAATAAATAAAATCCAGAATCCTCAAAATTGAACATTTAGGACTTGGGCTGCTAGGTTTGGCTACCCACTGTCAACATCCTAAGGACAGTCTTGTTTACATCACAAAGAGAAAACACAAACTGACGTGACATCACACATGCGATGTTTTTTCTTTCATGGACTAAAAAAAAACAAAACTACATTATTAAGATATCTACCCAGTCTTTTCACAAAAAACAAATTCATCCCTACTGAAAAAGAAACAGGATGGAAAAACATATAGTGAGGTTCTGAGGTGTTACAGAATAAATTAATACTTTAAAAAGAAAACCCTAAAAATAGAAAAAGAACCACTCCAATTTATTCCCACAATTAAAATTAAATCCCAAGCAATAATTCCATAACCTAGCAAAACACACACACATAAAATCCCTCTGACATTAAATGAGAAAAAGAAAACAGTAACTCCAACAAGCTGTTCCTCTTGGACGGCTAGAAACTACCTTTGTAAAAATCCAGAAATAATGGTCTCGACATTAAATATTCTGAATTTCAACTTCTACTGAATATCTTCATCTGTAAATAAGTCTCATTAACAATTTTTGAAAAGAAAGCAGACACTATTTCTTTGTCTACTAGGGAAGTGGCACCACCACCAGCAATACTTCTTTTATTTTTCAAACCTTCTACTTTAGTGTGGTTAACAAGATATTAAAGTGTAAAGTCATCATAAAACTTTCATGAAATCTCAGGTAATTTTAAATATTTGATGCTATCAAAATATTTCGCATTTATAGACTTTATTAGATACATAAGGAGCTTTAAGGGAGATTCAGAAATGGAAATATCACACAACTTGCTGGAAGACTAAATGAGCATACTTCATTTGGCAAAAATAAAATATAATATTTGAAGGGCCAACAATCAATATTAATATAACATTTGAAGGATTAGAATTAATCAAGCAGTTACTATGAATGTGTTTTATGCTTTAAGGCATATAAAACACAACAGTTTAAAATAATGATCCCTGTCTTTAAAATAACTACAATTCTAGCTGTACTGAAAAGACAAGAACAAAAGTAAAAAGACCAGCACCAAGGAGGCAATTTTAATTCTGAATATAATGTCATCTACTCCCTGGACAAGCAGCAAGAGGTAATTCTTCCATTCACACCCTACATAGGTTTGGGAAAATTTAGTTTTGGTTTTAATGGCAATTTTATGAAAAGCCACTAGATGGCGATATTGCCTTCAAAAATGTTTAAAGAGCTATTTTTGTTCACTAACTTTCAGAACCACGAAAGAAATGTTTTCCAATACACTATAAATATCTTAGAGATTTGAAATCCTTCATCTTAAAGTTGAGAATAATGACATACAGAGATATTAAGTGACTTGTCCAATATTTCACAACTGGTAAAATGGAAATGCCAGGACTAGAGCCAAAGTTTCCTGATTTAGGCCTTAGGATTTTGAGTTCCTTCCATTAAAAAAGTAAATGTGTTAAGTTATAGTTTCTTCTCTAGAAAATGAAATTAATTTCAACTTACATGTAAAGTGCATATTTTTTCATATGAGATGGTCACATAAAGAGAAAAAGATACTCCGTTACTTGGAAAAGCATTGTAGCTAAGACTTGGTAAAATAAAAACTCAGAAGAGGATTTATCATTGTGGCTAAAAGTCTTGGGGAAAGCTGGACTTAAAACAGCTACTAAAAAACTGAACAGATATGAAGAAATGAGGCAAAAACCTCTGTTCTCAAGTTCTGTATTTCCCAAGGCCAAATAGAGCAAAGCATGAATACTGATGTTCAAAACAAGAAAATGATTCTTCGAGTTTAAAGGAATCATCTTCCCCCCTAATTTTAGCCCAGTGGTTCTCCTTTCCTCTATTGTAGCACACATGACAGAGGAGATCCATACTGGTCACCCACAACCCCATGCTCAATTCCTACATACTAGCTATAGTTCCATCAAGTTTTCCTCATATTCAAAAAAGATATACCGGGACTTCCCTGGTGGTGCAGTGGTGAAGAATCCACCTGCCAATGCGGGGGACACGGGTTCGATCCCTGGCCCAGGAAGATCCCACATGCCGTGGAGCAACTAAGCCCGTGCGCCACGGCTACTGAGCCTGTGCTCTAGAGCCCGCGAGTCACAACTACTGAGCCCACATGCCACAACTACTTAAGTCCGTGCACCTAGAGCCCATGCTCCGCAACGAGAGAAGCCACCACAATGAGAAGCCCGCGCACCGCAATCAAGAGCAGCCCCTGCTCACCGCAACTAGAGAAAGCCCGGGCGCAGCAATAAAGACCCAACGTAGCCAAAAATAAAAATTAATTAATTAAAAAAAAAGATATACCAAATCAAATAAGTGAGAGAAATGTAATTGATGCTATTACAGTGATAAGCTGAAATCTGCTCGATTTTGAAAAAACAAGAAACCCTACAACAATTTCTTGAACACTTCATTCTACCTGTAATAGCTAATTACTTAGAAAATACTTCAAAAAATATTTGGATGGGGGTATTATGGTTTCTTTCTGCTTATGATAACCAAGAAATATGGATGGAAATCATTTGCTCTATGTTTATTTCAAGAAATATCTAGAAAACTTGGGATAATACAGTGAATCTGCTAAAGGCAGTGAATTTCAGTATGTTATTAAAATTTACTAGAACAGTATGTGTATTTTATATTCTTTTTTTTTTTTTTTTTTTTTGCGGTATGTGGGCCTCTCACT
>NW_006789826.1:907836-948025 GCF_000442215.2 Lipotes vexillifer | reverse complement strand
AACGGGGCACGAACCCGTATCCCCTGCATCGGCAGGCGGACTCTCAACCACTGCGCCACCAGGGAAGCCCCAGTATGTGTATTTTAAAGTCATTCCATTAAATTAAGCCTACTTCTCTGATTTTAAAGAAACTGGAATTATTTGAATCTGAAAAAGAGTAGTTTTAAAGACATACATAACCCTGAAGGAAAGGATATTTGCTTATAAAACAAAATGATATACCAAGTTTTTAACTTACAAATTTGATTAAGCAGAAAATTTCAGTATACATTACCTGAAGATGCAAAGTTATGGGATTTTAAATTTTCTACTTCCTTAAGTTCAAAATTCTTATATCAATTCAGCAAGGCAATGGGGACCAAGGTTCAGTGAACACGCCACACCCCTGACACTCCATTGAAACCCAATATTCCATTTTAAAAGAGAAAAAAAAAAAAATCAATGGGAAAATGGATTTTGACATATAAAATTCAGCTCTACAGTCAGTTCTTCTGGAACATATCTATTCCAATGTGAACAAATATCTGCATAAAAAGAATCTATGAGATGGAAAATGGTAAGTTAGCTGTTCTCCATCTCCACTGAAACCTAACACGAAAACAAGAAGAAAGGGATTTACAGTCAAAGTATGACAGACATGTACTTCTATTAAGAAAGGATAACCAAACTACAGTGAAATCTCAGTTAACCAGCTAAGCAGGTAGAATCCTTAATTAAGAAGAATTTCCCCCTAAAGAATAGTCATTGAAATTTAGTCAATCAAAAAGTATACTTCAAGTGAAGTTTTGGGTTAAGTATACTTAAGGACCAATTTATTTTTTTCCTTCAAATTCTATCGAAAGGCACTATTATACACAATGGAAAGAATAAATAATTGGGAGTTGGAAACTTTGAGCTATACACTCTTGATGATACTAACAAATATTTTTGGATCTTTCAAGTCACTCAACCCTTTCTAGGTCTCCGTTTTCTCAAACACAAAATGAGGGTTAGAGCTGTTAAGCTCTAGAACAACTTCAAACAAACAAACAAGCAAAAACATACAACCTTTTCTTAAAATAAAATATTAATTAAAAGTGTAGTAAGCTAAATAAAGGCCGAAAAGCTCTGGCTAGTAAGTTAAATAAAGGCCGAAAAGCTCTGGCTGAAGTAGGTATAGGGGACTGGAGCCCTGTCCATAACAAGCTGTCCATACCACAGTCTGAGTTTAACAGAACTCTAATGTATCCAAAACATACCATTTAAAAACCTCTAAACACTAAAAATAATTTTCAGAATTATGTCACAGGCGCTGCAAGATTAAAAAACAAATTTTTCACTCTTAAAAAAAAATTCAAAACGGGGATTTTTTTTCAACTAACCAGAAACTGGCAAAGATTCAGTGAACGTAAATAACTATTGCTAAGAAGTCCAATTAACTGGTATTTTATTATATCCAATTATGATTACACTAAATAAATTATGGAACTGTTGTAAGGAATTTATACATATATGTATATATATTATATATAAAGAAATAATGCTGTCTGACAAGAAAGGAATGGGCTAATAAACTTGGAGATATTAAACCCAGTTAATTTCATAGTTTATATAAAATTCCCTACTTCACAAAAATACTTTATTTTGAAATTCCGTATTATTCTTCTAAAAATAATCCTAATAAGACAAATCAATTTCACTACCATCAGGCACAAAATGAGCCAAGTGGGATACGAATCCCTAACTTTAGCCACAGAAGCTCCACACAAAGAAGTTATACACTGAACTTCCTCACAATAGTTTGTTTAAATAAAAGGTTCTAGGGAGTTTAAACCAAACACACATCTATATATAGATATAACTACAGTTAAAAAAAAAGTTTTAAGTAAGTCCAAAATAATAATTAAAACAAAATATACAAGTTTAAACATGTAACATAAAAAGCATTTACTAAGGTTTTTCATTAAACACAAAAATTACAAACATCTTAACGTCTGGACATGCATTAGAAATTTAAGCATGAATTTTATTTAAAAATTCCTAAGTTCATTTAAGAAACATTTAAAATGGCATATTTGAAAAGAAATTACATTTACCTCTAAGTATGAAAAAATCTATTATTTTTACATTGATTTAATGTATAAAATTTTGTAATTAAAATAGTCAACCCAACATGGTATAAAACTTCATTATTTCATGTATTTAACCATGGAAAGAAAATTTCCCTTTTATTACAAAATAAACTATCAATATGGTATTCTTAATATAGCTTCTAAAACTGGTCACTAATGTCTATAATATTCATTTGAAAATATTCTTACCTTTCTTCTGAGCTATACAACCGAGCAAGTCCAAAATCTGCAAGTTTTATCTGCCCTCTGGTGGAAGTAAGATAAAATGAACAAAAAATATTAGTCTACTCTGAATTGATCTTACACATTCATGTTCTATTCCTAGAACTAACCAAAAATTCAGTGATATAACTGAAAATTCGATTATACTGCAGTACCCAAGGTTCTACAGGAAAAGGCAAATAGATAAACTCATAACAATATAAGGCAAAAATTAGTACTTTTCTTTGGATAATTTCAGCTACTATTACACTAGTACTGTTGTTATGTTATTATGATATATATATAGTATATTTATTATATATATTATATATATTTATTATAGTATAGTGTATTACTATATACTGTTATATATAGTAATAACAGTACTAATATAACAGTTTCTCAGTACTATTCAGTTCCTATTTAGAAAAGTACACTTCAATGAAAATAAAACAAAATGAGGTAATTCATACTACTTTAGTAATAAGACAAATTATTTGTTCAATTCCAGCCAATAATGCGCAAGAAATGAATCACATCATTTTAAATTTACGTTTAATTTTCCAGTTCTTAGAGTGGCATGGTGCTCTATAGAACACTTTCTACTAACTAAAATCAGGACCAGGCATGCCTCACTTAAACCAACAAATAGTACCAATTACAAGAGAATTATCAGAGTTCAGGTTATGCTGTCAGTGAAATATTTAACATAAGCTTTGAATATGTATGTATGTATGTATGTATGTATGTACATGCGTATACACTTCAAAAAAAGTTCACTTTAAAACTGTGATGACTGTTTTTTAAAAAAATTCCAAATTAAAAAAGATGCTAAAACCTATTCTTAACCTAAAACTGAAATCACATGATTAATTATTAGAAGAACCATTCACATTATTTGGAAGAATATCAAATGAGAGGGTCAACTAAGTATTTTGGTTGGGTGGGGTGCCTATAATCTTTATTACTTCCCTTCCCCCCGCCCCCCCCATGTAGGTATGACAGCTGTTATTGAGCAACAACAACAAAAGAAAAGCAGTGGTTAAGTAGTTTGCCCAAGGTCACTTAAACTACTATATGGTTTATGTATACTAGTATATTGATTCAAACTATTATGTGGATTCAAACTCAGGTCTTTATGACTCAAAAACCTCTATTTATATAAGGTCAAAGGGACTGTAAAATTCTTTAGAGGTTTGATCCAATTAATCCTATTAAATTGCTTGGACTGAGGGGATGGATGGAACTTCAACAAGTCAACTAAGTATTATTTTACATACATTACAAACTATTATTGAAAGTTAATTAACTAAAGTATATTTAACACAACTTCAGACGTAGCCCAAGCTGTAATACTGATTTTGTTAAAATAGTCTGAGCAATAAAAACCTAAATTTTAAATCTTTTTAACAGAATCAAGGTATATATTATATAACTCATTTTAAACATATATATCAAACTCATATCATACCTATTATTTAGAAGAATATTTGAACACTTAATATCTCGATGCAAAAAGTTCTTCTTATGACAATAATCCAGACCTTCCATGAGCTGTCTCATGAATGACTTTATGTGATTTTCATTAAAATGAACCAAGCCTGATTCCAGTAGTCCCATCAGATCATGGTCCATATATTCAAACACCAGATAAAATGCACCTAAGAACAACAATTAATACATTAAAGATTTTTTTCTTACAACTTTTCTATAGGCTCAGAATTTTTTAAAAATAAAATGCTGGGGAGAAAACTAATCCTTGAAAAGAACTGCTACTTCTGTCATTTAATAATGTTCATCCTTTTCTCTCTGAATTTAATATCAATACCATCCCAAGGAAATATCTAGCCAGTTTTCTTCTCCCAAAGAAAACTGCTATGATATAAAATCAACACTGCTAATTTCCACACTGCATAGTTTCTGGGTATGATTGATGTAAAATAAATTCTTAGCTGTTTTACATATTGAACAAATTGTCTCTCAGCAGAAGCTGAATAAAATCAGTATAGTTCATCAAAGAAAATTTAAAGATGTTATAAGAATTACTTTTTTTTTTTTTTTTTTTTTGCGGTACACAGGCCTCTCACTGCTGTGGCCTCTCCCGTTGCGGAGCACAGGCTCCGGATGCGCAGGCTCAGCGGCCATGGCTCACGGGCCCAGCCGCTCCGCAGCATATGGGATCTTCCCAGACCAGGGCACGAACCCGTGTCCCCTGCATCAGCAGGCGGACTCTCAACCACTGCGCCACCAGGGAAGCCCTAAGAATTACTTTTAATAAAAAAAAAAAAGTCTGGGCCCAGTCGGGCTTTAGATGACTTCTATTAAGTTTTCAATAAACGTATAATTTAGTTCTTTTATACAGCTCCAGAACATTTGAAAGCATACAAATTACAACTTTGTTTTATAATACCAGCTTATTAATCCTGCTACTAAAACCTAAAACAGCACATAGCACATACACAACATACATACGATAGATTCAAAATTCCTAAATGAAACCTGCACAAATTGAATCTAAAGCTATATCTACAAATATCTCAATCAGGCAGTTTAATTTATCAATTCAAGAATGGAAAAGCTAATAAAATTCAATACATCTATCTTTCAAAGTAAAAAAGTTATCAATATGCCAAAAAAAGGCATCTGAAGAAAGTTCATGATCATTTCGTGATTAAAAACAGAGCAAAGGGAATTCCCGGACGGTCCAGTGGTTAGGACACAGCGCTTTCACGGCGGGGCCCAGGTTTGATCCCTGGTCCAGGGATCCTGCAAGCTGTGTGGCACGGCCACAAAAAAAAAAAAAAACAGAACAGAGGAAAGATTTCACAGTAAACAGAAAGATTCTTTCCTAAAAGTTTATAATGGTACCTCTCTGAAACCAACAACTATTGTCATATTTAATAGTAAAATGTCAGATGCTGTACACAAGACAAGAATGTTCATTATTACTAACTATCCTAGAAGTTAGTAAGTAAAATTAAAAACAAAGTATAAAAACTGAAAGTGACAAAAACATGATTATTGGTAGATAAGATGACGATTCTAAAAGATCCAAAAGAATTAAAAAAAAGTAGCTGCGTTAGAAAAACAAATCATACACAAAAAAAGACTTTCTATATGCCAGCAACAATTAGAAATTAAAATTAGAAACAATTAGAAAGTAAAATTTAAATGACTCTGCAATAGAAAAAAAATACTACAAACAACTAGGAATAAACTTTAACAATTACACAAATTTATTAAGGATTCACCAAATTGTAAAATTCTGTATTTTAATGCAATTTCAGTAAAAGGACCAATGATTTGTTATTTCTTTTGCTGAAAGAACACTTGAGAAACTAATTCTAAAGTTCACCTTGAAGAAAACAAAACCAGAGTATCAACCAAAACGTTTCTGAAAATAAACATTTGCCCTACCAGAAATTAATATGACCTACTGTACTATTGGGACAGACAGAAAAATGCATATAATATATATCAGAAAAAAAAATCCCAAATATGTATCTACTAACTATGAAAACAGCCATTTTAAATCAGTGAAGGAAAAAAAGAGGCAGAATAGTACTGGGACAAATGTGTAACCCCAAAGGCAGATTGGGAATTATACCAAAAACAAACCTATTAAAAAACTGACAAATTTCACTAAATAAAAATTTAGAAACACATATGTAAGAAATAAATATGAAATAGAGGTAAAAGGCAAATAAATGACAAGCTGAAGAAACCTATTTGCAACATAACAGATTAATTTTCTTAATATAAAACACAGTCTTGGGGCTTCCCTGCTGGCGCAGTGGTTGAGAGTCCGCCTGCCGATGCAGGGGATGAGGGTTCGTGCCCCAGTCCGGGAGGATCCCACATGTCGTGGAGCGGCTGGGCCCGTGGCCCATGGCCGCTGAGCCTGTGCATCCAGAGCCTGTGCTCCGCAATGGGAGAGGCCACAACAGTGAGAGGCCCGCGTACCGCAAAAACAAACAAACAAAAAACGAAGTCTTACAAATCAGTACCAAAAAAGGACCAGTACTACAAGAGAAAATGAAAAACGAAATTAACTGTCAATACACAAAAAATGCCTATATACTTAATCTCACTATTAATCAAAATATACAAATCAAACAATATACCACTTTTAACTAAAGGGAAAATATTTCAAAAGAAAAACTACACGGTATTAACAAAGGTGCAAGATACACAGACACTAATATATAGTGCCAGTAGTAAACTGGTATATTTACAAAATATAATTTGGCAACATGCACCCAAAGCTTTAACAATCATGTACCCTTTTACATAGCAAGGGCTTTTATAGATATTTAGCACAAGGAGATAAAAGATAGGAAAGATTTATCTATAGGCATGTTCACTAAAACCAATATAATAATAAAATACCTAAAAACATTAAGCAAAAAAAACAAACCAAATAAACAAACAAATGGGTTATTATGGTTCACCTATATCATACCATGCACTTTGAAAAACACCGTAGAAGTACAATATTGATATGGAAATATATTGATGATATTGAGTTCAAAGTAGATTAACAAAGATTGTGTATTTGATCCATCTATCTCACTATCTTTGATGTTATTAAGTAACACAGTTACACACAGAGTATCCAGAGTAGCACAGCCCAATACAACTGCTACTAGCTACGTGTGGCAACTGAACACTTGAAATGTGGCTAGTCCAAATATGCCTGAAGTGTAAAATGTACATGGGATTTCAAAAACTTACTACAACAACTAAAAAAAATAAAATATCTTGATAATTTGTTATATTGGTTACATACTGGAATAATCTATTGATATATTGGGTTAAATAAAAATATTATTAAAATGAACAGAGCTTTCAAAAATGAGACTAACCGATTATTTTAAATTAAAATATAATGTCTTGCATTCTGTTTCTATTAGACAGTACTGAATTAGAGTAAGAATTGAAACAGAAGAGCTAAAACTATCTCTGTATGCAGATGACCTGAATGTTTGTTCTCTGAAAGGACATATATATTCAAATTAAAAAACTGTTAAAAACAGTGACACAATTTAGAAAAACAGCAGAAATAAAACATAAGTAGTCACTGGGCTTCCCTGGTGGCGCAGTGGTTAAGAACCCGCCTGCCAATGCAGGGGACACGGGTTCGAGCCCTGGTCCGGGAAGATCCCACATGCCATGGAGCAACTAAGTCTGTGCACCACAACTACTGAGCCTGCGCTCTAGAGCCTGCAAGCCACAACTACTGAAGCCCCCGTGCCTAGAGCCTGTGCTCCACAACAAGAGAAGCCGCTGCAATGAGAAACCTGCACACCTCAACGAAGAGTAGCACCTGCTCTCTGCAACTAAAGAGCCCGCGCGCAGCAATGAAGACCCAACACAGCCAAAAATAAAATAAATAATAAAATAAAAATTTTAAAAAACATCTAAAAAAAAACCATACAGTAGTCATTAACATAGCTACCAGTTAAAAGAAAAAAATGGAGGTCCCATTTATAATAAATAAATTTTTTTTAATTTAAGAAATGTGCAAAATACTTCAGAGATAAATTACAAAACACTTTTAAAAGGCAAAAAACTATAAATGAAAAAAATGGATACATTCTTAGGAAGGCTCAACATGATAAAGATTTTCCCTAAGTAATTTATAAATTAAACAAAGCTCTATTTTTAAAAATACCTTGTTTTCTTCCTACAATTAGATAAGCTGACGTTATATCCACACAGGAAAATAACTAAGTAAGAATAGCAATGAAAATATCTGAAAGAGAAAGGTGGGGTGGGCACTAGGTTCTACCAGCCTAGACAATTTAAGACAGAATAGTGAATTCCTGTAATTAAAAAGTGTGATACTGCGAAAGGAACATGAAATAAAACAGAATTACACCCAAGTATATATGGAACTTTAGTAAATGATAAAGATGGCATCATATCAACTCAGTGGGAGAAAAGATCAACTTATTATAAATCAGCAATATTGGGACAACGTGAATAGCCAGATAGAAATAGTTAAAACTGGTCTGTTCCTCACAACATATATACCAGCATAAAAAGCAAATGAACCAGTTCTAAATATAAAAAATAAAACCATGAAAGCATTTTTTTTAAACATGAATTCCTTAATAACCTCAGAATGGGGAAAACTTTCCTAACTAGGAATCAAACCAAGATGCAACAGGGGAAAAGGGGGAAAAGACTGATAATGTGACTATGTAAAAACAAAAATCTACTGAGTGGCTGAAAACACTGTAAGCAAATTTAGAAAAATATAGCAAACTGGCAAAAAACCATTAGCAACTTATTCCAGATAAATTACTTATACCCACTAAAAAAGCCTCTCTGAATTGAAAAGAAAAAGATTAATAACTGCACAGAAAAGTGTGCAAAAGACAGAGAGATAACCCAGACCACACACCACACACCACACACACACACACACACACACACACACACACACACACACGCAGTAGCCAACTGCTCTTAAACCAATGGAAAGTCGCTTAGCCTTGCTCATAATAAAAATATATTTCTCAAGCTAAAACTTCACCACAATAACAAATTAACAACAACTCAAATGTATGACACCAGACTCTAATGGCAAAGCTGTAAGGAACACTCTCATACACTGCTAGGAATTTGGCAATATCTAGCTAGCTTAATCATATTTAGCATTTCCATTTCTCTTTGACCTAACCAGCCCAATTCTAGGGGCCTGTCCCAACAATTCACTGACAAAAATACAAGATGGTGTAGGCAGAGAGCTATTCAAAGCAGCATTATTTCTAATAGCAAAAGACTGGAAACAATGCAAGCATCTATCAGTGGGAGACTAAAGGAATAAACTATGATACATCCACACAGCAGAGTACTGTGTAGCCATATCTATCTACTGATACGGAGTAATTTTCAGTATATATAATTAAATGAAAAGAACCAGGAACAGTAGAGCAGTTATTAATATGACATCTTTTATATAAAAGGGGGAGGGTGAATATGTAGCAAAGAAAAACTGTAAGGATGAACTAAACACTTAAAAAAAAAAAGGTTGTCCCTAGGTAAGGGAGACAACTGGAAAAAGGAATGAAAATGAGACTACTCTGAATGTGCCCTGCTTTACAGTTTTGAGTTTGGAACCATGTAAATGTTTCACATGATTAACTACACATCATCACACTGAAAAGGTTAGAAAAACAGTACCTGAAAAATTAGAAACAGATGAACCTACATGTGTATCAAACCATCTATATTAACATTAACTGATTATGGTATTCTGACTATATTATCCCTAGTGGGGCATATGCTAAGGACAAAAAGAACCAGTAAGAAATCTTAAACTGCATTCAGTAGTCTTCTTAGTAATTAACATTAACATTGTTATCTTGAAATTATTATATGTATATTGTAGGACAATGCTAATTTCTTAGGAACCAAGGTTTTTAGTATTAAAAAAAACACAAGTATAGGATCAAAAATTTATAAATCCTGCACTTTTAATTTTAAATTAAAATCATTTACAGTAGCCAGCCTCTAAGGTGACCCCAGTAATTTTCATCTGCTGGTATCCATGCCGTCCATTCAAGGATGGCCTGTGTGACCAACAGAATATTGAAGACGTGGTAATGTCACTGACCACCAAGGCTAGGTCATAAAGATATTGCAGCTTGCATCTTATTTTCCTGGATCATTTACCGCGAGAGAAGCCAGCCACCAAGCTGTCAGAATAGTCAAGCAACACTTTTGAAAGGCCCGTGCTAAGAAGAACTGAGACCTCCCCTCAACAGTGAAACGACAGCTTGCTAGCGATGTGAGGGAGCCACCCTGGAGTAGATTCTCCCAACCCTAGTTACACCTTCTAGTGACTACAGCTCCAGTCAACATCTCACTGCAATCTCATGAGAGAATCCAAGCCAAAACCGCCCAGCCAAGATGCTCCCAAATTCCTGCCCAGAGAAACTGTAAGAGATAATAGCTTCCAGCATCACCTCTGAAGTACAATTGCCAAAGAAATGAACTTATATCTAAATAATCATCTAGATCTAACTTCCATTTATAGGAAATATCAGGGTTAGAAGAACAAGCTACCTGCCACCAAAAGGAAGCATCTGTCAAATCCAAATTGTGGTCTATTCTTCAATAAATAAAGGAGTAAACATTTTAAAAGGCAAGAGTGGATACTGTAGATTACAACAGACTTAAGATAATAATTAACCACATACAATGTGCAGATTTCTTGTTTGCATCCTGATTCAAAGAAAGCCAACTATTAAAAATATTTTTGAGACAACTACATAAATTTAAATACGGACAGTTAGATAATATTATAAAATTGCCAATTTTGTTAGGTAGGCCTCCTTCTTGTCTTTTTTAACATAATAGCAACTTCATTATAGATTATAGGCAGATAATCAAGAATTTATGTTTACAATATAATGCATGGGATTCACTCAAAAATAACCCAGCAAAATAAAAACAAGTCGAGGGAGAGAAATAAACAAGATTAGCAAAATGTGATAACTGCTGAATGTGAGGGATGGGGACAATGGGATTCATCATACCATCTTCTACCATCTTCTTTTAAGTATGTTTGAACATTTCAGTAATACTGAATTTTTTAAATGTCTGAAACAAAACTAAATAAATGAAAATTTTAGAAGGCATTCAAATTATGCTGAAATAAGGGATACATTTATTATTCTCATATTTTTAATTTGGTTTTTATTTCTATCGAGGTTGTATATTTACGTAGTTTTAAGCAATGTTTTCAAACTGTGGGTCATGAAATCAGTTTAGTAGGTCATGACCTGCATTTCAAAAAGTTTTTTCTATTGCTTGATATTTTTTCCTACATTGTATTTAAACATTAATAAAATCATATGTAATAATATTTTTTATATAGCATGCCAAGTAAAATTTCACTTTGGTAAGAATTTATATACATACATATGCTTAGAAAAATGTCCAATATCAAAATTCTAAGAGCAGTTTATCTCTGTGTGAGCAGATGGGTGATTTTTACTTTCTTCTTATGCTGCCATTTTCTGACTTTTCTACAAGGAGCACAAATAATATTTTTTAAATATATTAACAACTGTGCCTAATATACCAATTTATAAGGAAAAAACAAATAACCCAAATGAAAGAAATGGCAATATCACAAATAAAGATGCACAAAGGAAATCAAAATTGTAAACATATGTAAGATGCTTCAGACCTCACTAGTAATCAGGAAAGTACTAATCAAAGAAACAATGAGAAACCATTTTCACCTATCAGATTGGCAATATCCAGTGATGTCCAAATGAAAGGAAACTCATACACTGCTACAATTCTTCGGCAAAGTATGCTGACAAAAGAAAATATCCCTTGACTTGAATATCTCACTTTTGGAAGTAACCTAAGGAAATATCAGCACCAGTATGCAAGTATACATGTATAAGCACATTTCTAGCAGTATTGTTTGTAATGGAAAAAAGATGGGGAAAATTGAGTGCCCATCAAGGGAGAATGGTTGAAGAAGCCCAGTATATCCATACCATGTCATATTATGCAGCTAGATAAAAGAAAGTTTTATCACCTAGAGATGTGTTGTATTCCTTAATAAGGAAAGTAAAATACAGAATTAAAAAAAAAAAACACCACAATTAGCACAGAGGACTTATGGTTTCTCGGCCAAGAGTAAGGAGTTTGGAAGTCGCCACACCCATCCTCACAATGAGAAAACAGCAAAACAAACTAAAAATCAACAGTTCTTCTTAGATCCATCAGAGACTGAGGTCACAGAGCAAAGCGCTGCTCCCAAAATTGGTGAGAGAGACAGGCAGATACAGAGAATCACCAGTTCACCAGAGCAGAGGCCCAGAAGCAGAAGCCTCCACAAGAACCATTACCTTGGTAGGAAAGCCTAAACTGTAATTGACAAATTGCTAGAGGCTCAGTGTGAACAAGTTTAAGAGTTAAAAACTCCAGGAGTTCCAGTCTTAGGGAAGCCCCCACCACCACCTTCTGTGAGTTTTATCACCATGAACCCTACCAGCTTATCACACTGAAGATCGGAGATAAATCAAGTTGTTCTTCCAGCAAGGGGAGAGGAAAAACAGTCAGGATGAAATACACCCAAAGCATTCTGTTCTTTAACAAGGTCTGCCCTCAAGAGAAACTATTTTACCAGAGCCTAACCAACTGGGGTTCAATAAGAGCCTTATCAGCCTGGCAAAGAGGAAATATCCAACTCCAGAACACTCTAGCCTTTGACTTAGGGGAAAGAAATACTGAACTCCAGCACCTTTTAGCATTCCTGTCTCACTTCAGAGGGAAAAGAAACAAGAAAACTGATAAACATGTCTGAAGGATATAGGCTCACTAAAAAACTGAGACCAAATCACAGGACTGCAGAACACTTCCCCTGCCCCCATAACTTACAATCATATATAATAACAAGGTACAACATCTGAAAGAACTGCATATCTCAGACCTTATTTAAGAAGTCTCCAGAGAAACCAAAAGACAACAGGGGAGGAAACCTTAGCCTCTGACACAGCTTCAGCAAACAATAAACACAACCTAACTGCTAGCCAGATAAACATAAAACCTTACACTAAAGGCCGATTTATCTCAGTTTATTTTTATCCAATACCTCTTATCTGCCTTTCAATGAAAAATTACAAGTAGGCATGCTAAAACATAGTCTGAAGAGAAAAAGCAAGCATCAGGGAGATTCAGATATAGAAGAGAAATTGGAATTATCAAACCAGGAATTTTTAAGTAACTATGATTAATGTTCTAAGGGCTCTAATGGAAAAAATAGACAATATGCAAGAACAGATGGGTATTGTAAGCAGAAAAATGGAAATTCTAAGAAACAACCAAAAGGAAATGACAGAAATCAAAAACACTGTAACAGAAATAAAGAATGCCTTTGATGGGCTCATCAATGCACCAGACATACACGAGCAAAGAATCAGTGAGCTTGAAGATATGTCAAAAGGAACTTCCAAAAGCTGAAATGCAAAGGAAAATAAAGAGAAAAAAAGAATATACAAAATGTAGGACAATTACAACATACATGTAAATGGGAATACTAGAATCAAAGGGGGAAGGGAGGAAGGAAGAAAGGAAGGAAGGGAAGGAGGGAGGGAGAGAGGGAGGGAGGGAGAACAGAAAAAATACTAAAAGTACTAATGATTGAAATTCCCCCAAATGATAAATATCAAACCACAGATCCAGGAAACTTAAAGAATATAAAGGAGGATAAATATTAAAACATCTACACCTAGGTATATCACATTCAAACTACTGAGAATCAAAGACAAAAAGAAAATCTTGATAGAAGCCAGAAGGAAAAAAAACAGCTTACCTTTACAATAGCAAAGATAAGATGTATACTGGATGTCTCCTCGGAAACCATACAAGCAAGAAGAGAGTGAAATGAAATATTTAAAGTGTTGAAAGAAAAAACCTACCAACTTAAATGAAGGTAAAATAAAATCTTTATTTTTCTTATTGATTGACCAAACAGTTAACAGTCTGTTCAAAATAATAATAGCAAAAATGCATTCGCTGAGTATAGCTTGTGGATAAGTAAAATGAAAACCAATGTTATAAGGGATGGGATGGAGGAAATGGAAATACTCTGTTATGAAGTACCTATACAACCTAAAGTATTATAATGTTATTTTATTTATTTATTTTATTTTATTTTTATTTTTTATTTTTTTGTGGTACGCGGGCTTCTCACTGTTGTGGCCTCTCCCATTGCGTAGCACAGGCTCCGGACGCGCAGGCTCAGCGGCCATGGCTCACGGGCCCAGCCGCTCCATGGCATGTGGGATCTTCCCGGACTGGGGCACGAACCCGTGTCCCCTGCACTGGCAGGCAGACTCTCAATCACTGTGTTACCAGGGAAGCCCTATTTATTTATTTTAAATTTATTTTATTTATTTTATTTCTGGCCGTGCTGGGTCTTCACTGTTGTGCATGGGCTTTCTCTAGTTGTGGCGAGTGGGGGCTACTCTTCATTGTGGTGCACAGGATTCTCATTGCAGTGTCTTCTCTTGTTGCGGAGCAGGGGCTCTAGGCGCACAGGCTTCACTAGTTGTGGCACACGGGCTCAGTAGTTGTGGCTTGTGGGCTCTAGAGAGCAGGCTCAGTAGTTGTGGCGCATGGGCTTAGTTGCTCTGTGGCATGTGGGATCTTCCCAGACCAGGGCTCAAATCCACATCCCCTGTACTAGCAGGTGGATTCTTCACCACTGTGCCACCAGGGAAGCCCAAAAGTAGTAAATGATATTTTAAAGAGGACTTGGACAAATTGTAAATGTATATTGCAAACAGAAGGGCAACAACTAAATAAAAATTTTAAAAGAAGAATAGTTGATATGCTCAGAAAAGATAAGAAATAGAGTCATATAAAAAGACTAAGACAAAAGAAGGCAGAAAAAGAGTAGAAGGAAAACAAGCAAGGGCAACTAACAGAAAATATAACAAATAGAGTAGATAATAATCCAACTATATCGACAAGTACTTTAAATGCCAACAGTCTAAAATACACCAATTAAAACACACAGAATGTTAGAGTGAATTAAAAAGGAAAAGAAAAAAAGACCCAATTGTATGATGCCTACAAGAAATCCACTTTCAATATAAAGACAGAGTAATACTAAGCAAAAGAAAGCAGGAGTAACTATATTAAATTTCAGACAAAGCAGACTTAAGAGCAAAAGAAGTTATCAGGAATAAAGAGGAGCATTACATAATGATAAAGGAGTCGATTCTCCAAGAAGTCATAACAAGCTTTAATGTGTATACGTCTAAAAACGGAGTCTCCACTATTACAGTTGGAGACTTCAAGACCCCTCTAACATTAATTGACAGATGCAATAAGAAGAAACCAGTGAGAACATACAGCACCATCAATCAACTGGATCTAATTTATATCTATATTAATATTTCAACAACAGCAGAATACATCTTCTCAACTTCCCATGAAACATTCACCGAGACAGACCACAGTTACAGGCATAAAACACACCTAACAAATTTAAAAGAACAGAAATCATACAAAGTATGCTAATGGAATTAAACTAGAAATCAGTAACAGAAATATAGCTGGAAAACTGCAAAATACTTTTTAAATTTTTTTCTAAATAACACGTGGGTTAAACAAGAAGTCTAAAATAAATTTTTAAATATACTGAAGTACATAAAAATAAAAACACAATTTACCAAAGTATGTGGGATACAGCAAAACTATTGCTTAGGGGAAAATTACAGCACTGAATACACGTATTAGAAAAGAAGACCTAAAATCAATAACCTACGTGTCCACTTTAGGAAACCAGAAAAACAGCAAAGTAAGCAGGAGAATAATAAAAATTGGAACAGAAGTCAGAGATATTGAAAATGGGAAATCAAGAGAAAGAAGTCAGTGAAACCGAAAACTGATTCTCTGAGAAGAACAATATAATTGGTAAGCCTCTAGCCAGGTTAACTAAGGAAAAAATTACTAATAACAGAAATGAAGGATGGGACATCACTATTGCTCCCCAAAGCATTAAAAGCATAGTAAAGGAATATATGAACAGCTCTATGCCAATAAATTTTATATTCTAGATGAAATGAACCAATAATTTGAAAGACACAATCTACCAAAACTCACACAATGAGAAATAGATAATCTGAATAGGCCCAAATCTATTAAAGAAAATGAATCAATAATAGCATTCCAAAACAGAAAGCACCAGGCCCAGATGGCTTTACTGGTGAATTCCACCAGACATTTAAGGAAGAAATTGTACCAGTTCTCTACAATCTCTTCCAGAAAATACAAAGAGACAAGACTACTTCCTAACTCATTCTATAAGGCCAGCATTACTCTTAATACCAAAACCAGACAACTGATCTTCAACAACAGAGCAAAGGCACTGTGGTACGAAAGGGAAAGACTTCAACAAATGCTGCTTAACAAGCGGACACAGACATGCCAGGAAAAAAAAAATTCAAATCTAGATACAGACCTTACACACGTCACAAAAATTAACTCAAAATGGATCATAGACCTAAGGGCAAAATGCAAAACTAAAAAACTCCTGGAAGATAACAAGGAAGAAAACCCAGGTGATCTTGGGCTTGACAATGACACCAAAATCACAATCTGGAAAAAAGAAATGGTGTGCTTGTGAAAGAAGATGGAGTTGATTAAAATTAAAAACTTCAGCTCTGCAAAAGACACCATTAAGAGAACAAAAAGACAAGCCAGACTGGAGAAAATCTTATAAAACACATCTGATAAAGGACTCGTATACAACATATACAAAGAAACCCTAAAACTCAACAATAAGAAAACAAAAAGCCCAATTAAAAAAATGACCAAAAGATCTGAACAGATACATCACCAAAGAGAAGACACAGATGGCAAATAAGTATATGAAAAGATTATCAACATCATATTTCAATAGAGAATGGCAAATTAAAACAACCATGGGATACCATACATACTTATCAGAATGAAAAAATCCATAACAATGACAATGCCAAATGCTGGTGAGGATATGGAAAAACAAACTCGCATTCATTGCTTGTGGGAATGCAAGATCATACAGCCACTTTTCAAGACAGTTTGGAAGTTTCTTACAAAAGCAAACATACTCTTACCATACAATGAAGCAATCACACTCCTTGACATCTACCCAAAGAGGCTGAAAACTTATATTTACACCGAAACTTCCACATGAATGTTTATAGCTGCTTTATTCATAATTGTCAAAACTTGGAAGCAACCAAGATATCCCTCAGCAGGTGAATGGATAAATACACTGTGGTACATTCCAGACAATGGAGTATTGATCAGCACTAAAAAGAAATTAGGTATGAAGCCATGAAAATCCATAGAGCAAACTTAAATGCATATTACTAAGTGAAAGAAGCAAATATGAAAAGGCTACATACTGTATGTTTCCAACTTTGATGATATTCCGGAAAAGGTAAAACTATGGAGAGTTAAAAAATCAAGTGTTTGCTGCAGTTGGGGGTGGGAGTGGGCAATGAATAGGCAGAACACAGGATTTTTAAGACAGTGAAAGTTGTGTGTATGTGTATGTGTGTGTGTGTGTGTGTGCGTGCGTGCGTGTGTGTGTGTGTGTGTTCCTGTCAGATTCTCTGTGGGGCTTTATATGCCTCTTGTCTTTATCTCTCTTTCTCTGTGTCCCTGTCTGTGGGTCTATCAAACTGTGTTTTTTTCTTTTTTTTTTTGTGGTACGCAGGCCTCTCACTGTTGTGGCCTCTCCCGTTGTAGAGCACAGGCCCCGGACGCGCAGGCTCAGCAGCCATGGCTCACGGGCCCAGCCACTCTGTGGCATGTGGGATCTTCCCGGACCGGGGCACGAACCCGTGTCCCCTGCGTCGGCAGGCGGACTCTCAACCACTGCGCCACCAGGGAAGCCCCAAACTGTGTTTTTGTTGGACTCTGTATCTCTGCTTGACAGACTGCCTGACTGACTCTCTCTCTCTCTCTGAGTTTATATACTTAAATATATATTTTTATTATTTCTATTTCCATTTTTGTGCATAGACAACGGTCTTGAAGGATATATAACAGGCTGTTAACCCTGGCTGGGCTGGGCAAAGTAGCAAGAGAAATGGGAAATTAATTGGTTTTTTTTTTTTGGCTGTGTTGGGTCTTCGTTTGGGCTTTCTCTAGCTGCGGGGAGCGGGGACTACCCTTTGTTGCGGTGCTCAAGGTGGTTGCTGCAGCAATAGCCCCTTCTTGCTCTCAGGCTCACACCTCAGAAGTAAGAGGACCTCACTCAATACGTGAGATCTCAGGAAAAGTCTCAGCCTTGCGACAGAAAGACTGTAAGGCTCTAACTGGCCAGACCTGAATGACGTGCATCTCGGGAGCTAGAAGTGAAGTCAGTTCCACAGTTACATGGACTAAGAAGAGAAAAAAGCTGGAACCTCAAAAACAAAAACAAAAAGCTCAAGGCTATTATATGAAGTAAATAGGAAGTAGGATAAATTGGTGGTAGCAGACACCAAAACATGACCAATACAATATCTACCCCAAAGTAGGGCCAATATCAAGCTATATTCATGAAGCTGAGTTTTTCAAGTTATATTAAATCTAGAACATAATGTAAAATTCCAATTCCTTTTTAGAAAACTCATGTTAAAGCCAGAGACAAATAACAAAAAAGCTTTCTGAAGTACAAAAATCATTCAATTCCTGTTACTACCCCAAGTATCTGTAAAAATGGACAGATCTTATGAGTGTATAACAGTTGTTATTAGAAAATCCCTTTATACACTAAAATGACCCCAAATCCCCAAATCGGAAGTCTGGTACCTGAAAACCTAGGAGTGAAATGAACTTAAACCCTATTAACAAGTCCAATAATGGAAGACAAGTCAGTAAAGTATTACGTTCACTAAAATAAACACTAAAGTCAGAACATTAAAAAAAGAGGATATCAATGCAACTTTCCACATCCTAAATTAAAAATGGTCAATAATTCCATTACCTTTATGACTCAGCATGTTTGGCTGCCAATTCCCACCTGTCCTACAGATACAGACTAACTTAAATGAAAAAACAAAATGTGTGTGACCTTTACTTTGCTCAGCAGAGCAGGTATTTCTCAATCTTCTTACATAACACTCTAGTGTCTTCAGATGTCACGTAAAGCCAATGAATCGACCTCTGTATAATTCAGCTATCTCTTTCTTGCTAAGCTCCTGAGTTCTGAAAGTGGTACTTTTCTTAGTTTCTTTCCTTTTTATGGTATTCTAATTTGGGTACATTTTATGTTAAGTAGGTTCTTGGCAACCCTCCTGCTGGTGACTGGTTTACAGATATGCAGGCATAAGTACATCTTCAAAGAGCCATGGGAAGCCAGGATGTCTCTCACCAGATATGAACAACTGCCTCTCCAAGCCATACTACAAGTGAGAATGAAACAGACAGTATGGCTAGCATAACTTGGGTCTTTGGTGACATCCTTAAGCCATTGAATCAACTTACCCTAAAGCCTGCCCAATCTCTGGACCTCTTCCTATGAAAGCTAAGAGACTTCCACACAGTTTAAACCATTCCAATTGGATTTTCTGTTACTCTGCTGAAATCACTCTAATATAAGTGAGATGGCTAATTTTATGTGTCAACTCAGCTACACTATAGTACCCAGATGATTGGTCAAAACCAGTCTAGATGTTGTGTAAAGGTATTTTTAGATTTAATTAACATTTAAATCAGTAGACTTTGAGGAGAGCTCAAATGTGGGTGGGCTTCATCCAATCATTTGAAGTCTTAAGAGAAAGGACTGAGGTCACTTACAGAAGAAGGAATTCTGCTCCACTGCCTTTGAACTCAAGACTGCAACATCAACTCCTGCCAGAATTTCCAACTTGCCAGTAGGCCTTACAAATGACAGACTTGTCAGCCTCTACAATCATGTGACCCAATTCCTTAAAATCAATCTCTCTGTATATATGTATATACCCTAATGGTTTTACTTCTTGAAGCAATAAGCTCAACAGTTTTCCTTAAGTTTATTACATTTTAAAGAACAAAATTTTTTTTTACAGATTTGATATATTAGTCAACAATAATAAATTGCACATATTCAGAAGGTATACTTTAAATAGTTTTCACACAGGTATACACTTGTGAGACTGTGGCTACAATTAAGATACTGAACACATCTATCACCCCAACAGGTTTCCTAGTACTTCCAGAATATATCTATCTGTAAAACAAAAATTGGAATAAACTTTATATATTCCTTTCTAAACTTTTTTCAGTTCATAATATAGAGGGTAAACAATTTTCCTTATTATCATTTAACTTTTACATAATTTTAATAGCTATATGGTATTCCACAGTAATAACATGCTATAATTCTGTTTAATAATTCTTTATTGTTAGATGGTTAAGTTGCTTCTAACATTTTGCTACTATAAGCAATGCTATGAAGAAGTCTCATAGCTACATCTATGTAAAGTCATGATTACTTTCTTATATGCTTCTAAAAATGGAATTGCTAATTTACAAGACATTACCTTCTAAGAAATAATAATTATAATATCAATGTCAATTACATACAGAGCATTTAGTATGTGCCACATACCCTACCATGCCCTTAAACACTCTCTGCAAGTTATACCAATTTTCACTCTCAAGCATTACATAAATATACCCATCTATGGTCTATACACTGACAAAGTTTTTTTAAAAAATCCTTGCCCTTCTCCAAATAAACCTCAATGTAATTCCAATCAAATCTCCACTGATAAGTTTTCACAGCTCATATCCATCTAAATGCATGAAAATACGCAAGATCTTCTCTTAACGGGGGAGAAGAGAGGAGACCCTTACCTACAGAAATTAAAAGGTAATATAAGGTTGCAATAATTGAAACAAAGTGATATGGCAGGAGGACATGCAAAAGGATCAGTAAAACTGGAGACCCCAGAACATATGGGAACTTGATTAAAGACAGCATAAGAGAATAAAATAAAAACAATTTAAATATCTAAAATTTCTGAACTAGAAGTTGAAAAAAATACAGAAAAACATTCTTGTAATTTTCCAAAAGGCTAAGCATCAGACAAACCACTTTCCCTCAAAAAGCCCCAAAACTGACAGAATGACCATATACAAGATTTAAATTAACAAAGAACATAGAAAAAGGGCAAGCAACAGAAAGGAGAAAAATTATCTATGATATGTGAAACACATGAAGCATTAATATCCGTATTTTAATAAATCTCTCCAGTTGGTAAGAAAATGCCAAAGGAAGAGGCACTTCACAGAAGAAATGGAAAAAACATGAAAAAAATATTTAACCTCACAAGTAATAATAAAAAAAGTATTAATTTCTCTTATGAGTTGGACAAAAACTGTAAAATCAATAATGTACTTTGATTCAATAAACTAGCCATTCACACAAAATTGTAATGAGTATGTAAACTGGTATGAGCTTTCTTATAAGTTAATTGGGCTATAATTAGTAACATAAAAAAGAATTGTATCATTTAACCTAACAACTCCACTTTTAAGAATGTATCCACAGGGCTTCCCTGGTGGTGCAGTGGTTAAGAATCCGCCTGCCAATGCAGGGGACACAGGTTCGATCCCTGGCCTGGGAAGATCCCACATACCGTGGAGCAACTAAGACCATGTGCCACAACTACTGAGCCTGCGCTCTAGACCCCACGAGCCACAACTACTGAGCCCACGCGCCACAACTACTGAAACCCGTGTGCCTAGAGCCCGCGCTCCACAGTGAGAAGCCATCACAATGAGAAGCCTGCACACTGCAACGGAGTAGCCCCCGCTCACTGCAACTAGAGAAAGCCTGTGTGCAGCAACGAAGACCCAACAAAGCCAAAAATAAAAACAAATAAATTAATTTTTAAAAAAAAGAATGTATCTACAGACTCAAAGAAATACACACAGATTTACATTTAATGATGTTTGATAAAGCACTGTTAATAAAAGCTAAAAACCAATAACCTAAAGACCCATTTACAGGGAAAGTCTAGTGAAATAAAATATATCCAAATTACAAAACTACAGGGACTTCCTTGATGGTCCAGTGATTAAGAATCCTTCTTCCAATGCAGGGGACATGGGTTCGATCCCGGGTCAGGGAACTAAGACCCCACATGCCACTGGGCAACTAAGCCCACGCGCTCTAGAGCCCACGCACCACAACTAGAGAGAAGGCCCACAAGGCGCAACGGAGAGCCCACATGCCACAATGAAAGATCCCACATGCCACAACTAAGACCTGATGCAGCCAAATAAATAAATAAATATTTAAAATAAGTAAATAAATTCACATTAGAATTTTGAAAAAAACAAACTACAAAACACTATCTTGCTTTTTTTAAATGGCTGCATGATACACAAAATGTCTATTTTACAGAACATTGCATATTATGTCCTCAGCTCTGTAAAAATTAATGATTAAACAAGGTGTATACTTGTTTTTCACAAAAAAATGTCTGAAAAGAAACTAAAGAAGAGGGAGCTGCTGGTGTCTCTTCATTGTTGGCCAAATGTCAGAGCATCTATGCATATGTCTCTCATCTACTCATTTATGTTTTTTATTTCTACATGTCCAGGGCTGTATTTCAACCAGATATGTTATTTTTATAATTCTAAAAAGTATCAGGTAAGAGAAGTTCTTTTAAAAACACTCCCTGTGGGCTTCCCTGGTGGCGCAGTGGTTGAGAGTCCGCCTGCCAATGCGGGGGGTGCGGGTTCGTGCCCCGGAAGTGATATGGCAGGAGGACATGCAAAAGGATCAGTAAAACTGGAGACCCCAGAACATATGGGAACTTGATTAAAGACAGCATAAGAGAATAAAATAAAAACAATTTAAATATCTAAAATTTCTGAACTAGAAGTTGAAAAAAATACAGAAAAACATTCTTGTAATTTTCCAAAAGGCTAAGCATCAGACAAACCACTTTCCCTCAAAAAGCCCCAAAACTGACAGAATGACCATATACAAGATTTAAATTAACAAAGAACATAGAAAAAGGGCAAGCAACAGAAAGGAGAAAAATTATCTATGATATGTGAAACACATGAAGCATTAATATCCGTATTTTAATAAATCTCTCCAGTTGGTAAGAAAATGCCAAAGGAAGAGGCACTTCACAGAAGAAATGGAAAAAACATGAAAAAAATATTTAACCTCACAAGTAATAATAAAAAAAGTATTAATTTCTCTTATGAGTTGGACAAAAACTGTAAAATCAATAATGTACTTTGATTCAATAAACTAGCCATTCACACAAAATTGTAATGAGTATGTAAACTGGTATGAGCTTTCTTATAAGTTAATTGGGCTATAATTAGTAACATAAAAAAGAATTGTATCATTTAACCTAACAACTCCACTTTTAAGAATGTATCCACAGGGCTTCCCTGGTGGTGCAGTGGTTAAGAATCCGCCTGCCAATGCAGGGGACACAGGTTCGATCCCTGGCCTGGGAAGATCCCACATACCGTGGAGCAACTAAGACCATGTGCCACAACTACTGAGCCTGCGCTCTAGACCCCACGAGCCACAACTACTGAGCCCACGCGCCACAACTACTGAAACCCGTGTGCCTAGAGCCCGCGCTCCACAGTGAGAAGCCATCACAATGAGAAGCCTGCACACTGCAACGGAGTAGCCCCCGCTCACTGCAACTAGAGAAAGCCTGTGTGCAGCAACGAAGACCCAACAAAGCCAAAAATAAAAACAAATAAATTAATTTTTAAAAAAAAGAATGTATCTACAGACTCAAAGAAATACACACAGATTTACATTTAATGATGTTTGATAAAGCACTGTTAATAAAAGCTAAAAACCAATAACCTAAAGACCCATTTACAGGGAAAGTCTAGTGAAATAAAATATATCCAAATTACAAAACTACAGGGACTTCCTTGATGGTCCAGTGATTAAGAATCCTTCTTCCAATGCAGGGGACATGGGTTCGATCCCGGGTCAGGGAACTAAGACCCCACATGCCACTGGGCAACTAAGCCCACGCGCTCTAGAGCCCACGCACCACAACTAGAGAGAAGGCCCACAAGGCGCAACGGAGAGCCCACATGCCACAATGAAAGATCCCACATGCCACAACTAAGACCTGATGCAGCCAAATAAATAAATAAATATTTAAAATAAGTAAATAAATTCACATTAGAATTTTGAAAAAAACAAACTACAAAACACTATCTTGCTTTTTTTAAATGGCTGCATGATACACAAAATGTCTATTTTACAGAACATTGCATATTATGTCCTCAGCTCTGTAAAAATTAATGATTAAACAAGGTGTATACTTGTTTTTCACAAAAAAATGTCTGAAAAGAAACTAAAGAAGAGGGAGCTGCTGGTGTCTCTTCATTGTTGGCCAAATGTCAGAGCATCTATGCATATGTCTCTCATCTACTCATTTATGTTTTTTATTTCTACATGTCCAGGGCTGTATTTCAACCAGATATGTTATTTTTATAATTCTAAAAAGTATCAGGTAAGAGAAGTTCTTTTAAAAACACTCCCTGTGGGCTTCCCTGGTGGCGCAGTGGTTGAGAGTCCGCCTGCCAATGCGGGGGGTGCGGGTTCGTGCCCCGGTCCGGGAAGATCCCGCGTGCCGCGGAGCGGCTGGGCCCGTGAGCCATGGCCGCTGGGCCTGCGCGTCCGGAGCCTGTGCTCCGCAGCGGGAGAGACCACAGCAGTGGGAGGCCTGCGTACAGCAAAAAAAAAAAAAACAAAAACAAAAACAAAAAAAAAACACTCCCCGTTTTTGACAGGTAAAAAATATGTTGTACTTAAATTATGTTTCCTTTAACTACAGTGAGGCTGAATATTTTTGCTAATATTTACTGGAAATTATCAGTTTTTTGTTCCTTGTTCATATCCTTTTCTGAGCTATAAAGGACTGTGCCTATGTATTAAAAAGGACATTTGCGCCACAGATATTTCTTTTTAACATGAGATACACCTCTAAAGGAATGACACATGGCATAATACCCTCCAAATTCTAACATCTGATTTTTAACAAAATTCTACACACAAACTAAAAGAAATAAGAAATCTGAAAGTCTTACGTAGTAACTGCATGATAGGTCAGCTATTATATTAAGTCTCTTCTATAACATATCATATTAAGAGTGCTAGTACATAGCACTCTAGAGTACTCTAGTACTCTAGTGCTAGCATATTAAGACATGCTAGTATGTAGGCTGACTTTATGGTAAGCATAAAGAATGGTAAACTACTACAGAGGTGAAAATACTTCACATATTATCTCATTTAAGCTTCACAATTACTCGAAAAGTATTATTATCTCCTTGTAACACACAAGGCACAGAGACGCTAAATAATTTGCCCATTATCACACACCTACGAAGTGGCAAAAGTGAAACAATCCCCCAGCCTGAGTGTCCCATCCTCTTTACGCCATGAAGAAAAAGGGGTTATTTGCTTCCTCAGAGAGGGCTCAAAAACCATAGGGCGATATAACAGCTGTCTTTTATTTCAGTGCCCTAAATGGTAATGATGCCTTAAGTGGTGCTCTGCCACTTCCACCCCTCACCACCTGCCTTTCCCCACCACAGAATTTAGCAGAATTCTTTCTCCTTATTGATGGTCATAGCACTCTATGGCTTCTGCAACTGGCATCTGTCCTACTGTCTGATATTAAGTTTCACTCTTCTGACTTCCTTTTCGCTGCCTGGGTTTGATCAACCAATGAACTCACTTTTTAACTTCTGGTGGGTTAACCGATCAATCACAGCTAGTCAGACGTGACAAGTTTTTCACCCTTCTTGACAACTTTTAGAAATAGAGACTACTTCTAAGCTTTCAGGAGAAAGTTTCTTTATTTTTAACTTCTGGGTCACCACCATTCCTGATATATGATATCCACAAAATAAAATTTCACTAAAGAACTAAAACTGAAATATTCATTTCTCCCAAACATCCACACTTTCTGCTTAATTATAAAAAAAATTATACAATTGATCTATTTCTGCCCTCACAATCAATCTACCACCAAGCTATAATAACAGTAAACTTTACTGTGTGCTTACTATGTGCAATATTCTAACCTAAGTGCTTCACACAGTTTATCTCATTTGATACAACAAACCTATGAGTTAGGTACTGTTATTCCATTTTCCAGATGAGGAAAACAGAGAGCACGTAATAGTGGAAGAAGCAAGGATTCCAACTATACTCTTAACCATTATACATAGATCCCATTACTATTACCTTATAACATCTGACCCAAAATAACATATTTCTTGTTCAGCTATTCAGGAAATATTGGCAGGGAAAAGGAACCCCCCGCCCCCTTCCATCTCCACTTACCCCTTACCTACTTCTCTACAGATTCCTTTTAAACTCCTGACAATCCTTTCACCATAGATCGTATCTCCTGACAGGCACCTACACATTCTGATCTATGTTCTTTACCTCTAAATTTCAACACATGATGCTAACTCTGTATTTCCTTGTAACCCAAAGGAGGAAGTCATTACTAGTTAAGATTTTAATTTTTTTCCTTTAAAAGCATTACTTGCTATAATTTATTGATGCAACTAAAGCACCTTCCTATAACTTTTAATGATCATGCAAAATTCACAATCATGAAAGGTTCATTTAGTTATTCTGGAACACACTACAATCTGTTTCATAAATATTTTTCTCCTCAATTCAACTCAACAAACACTTTTTGATCAGTAACCTAAGAAACACATGGAGAGCAAGAAAACCAGATGGCAGGATAGTTTTTATGTAAATCACTCAAAAGATGAACATTTGTACTAGGTAAAAAAAAAAAACATTTAAAATCAATTAAGAAAAACACTGACACTCTAATTTAAAAATGGGCAGAGGACACAAAAAGGTAATATATGGATAAAGAAATATAAATGGCCTCTACACAGAAAACTGTTCAGTCAACCTGCATAGTAATAAAAATAATTACTAAAAAGACTGAATACTATTTTTACTTACCAGATTGCCAAAGATCAAATAAAATCACTATAAACATTGGTCAAAACACACTATTTTTCTTTTTTGGAAAAAAGTGGAAGTTAATATTTTGGTTCCTCTGCATAGTATTTAAGGTCAAACATCATTTTTGGCCCTAACCTACCTTTCCAGCCTCATCTTCTATAAAAGACCCTGTCCCTCCCCACAATACTTATCCCTCTCAATTTATACAGTATTTTTATCAAAATTCTTGGGAGCTAGTTGGGGTTTTCTTGTCGTAAGTAACATCTTTAATGTATTCATAGTCATCCAACCATCACCACAATGAATTTTGAAAATTTTCATCACCTCAAAAAAACTTCATACCCAGTTAGCAGTCACTCTCCATTTCCAAGCCCCTCCCCAAGTCTCCTACAACCACCAATCTACTTTCTATCTCTCTCGATTTGCCTATTCTGGACATCTTATATAAACAGAATCATACAATACATCATCTTTTGTAACTGGCTTCTTTCACTTGGCATAATATTTTTAAGGCTCATCCATGTTGAAGCATATATCAATCAGTATTTCCTTTTCATTTTTAAAAGTCGTGGTAAAATAAAAATAAAATCTACCATCTTAACTATGTTTAAATGCACAGTTTAGTGGCATTAAGCTTATTTACACTGTAGTGCAACCATCACCACCATCTATTTCCAGAATTCTTTTCATCTTGCAAAAATGAAATTCTGCAACCATTAAACAATAAATACCTCCCCATTCTCGCCTCCCTCCCTGGTAACCACCATTCAACTTTCTGTCTCTATGAATCTGACTACATCAGGTACCTCACAGAAGTGAAATCACACAATATTGGTCCTTTTGTGACTGGCTTATTTCACTTAGTATAATGTCCTCAAGCTTCATCCATGTTGTAGCATATGTCAGAATCCTCTCCCTAAGACTGAATAATACTTTATTACATATAAATATTTTGCTTATCAATACATGAATCCAAGGACACTTGGGTTGCTTTCCCCTTTTCGGGTACTGTGAATAATGCTGCTATAAACATGGGGTACAAAAATCTCTTGAAGATGCTGCTTTCAATTCTTTTGAGTATAAACCCAAAGGTGGAAATGCTGGATCATATGGTATTGTAATTCTATTTTTTGAGGAATCACCGTTATCATTTTCCATAGCAGCTTTACTGTTGCAGATTCCCACTGGCAAAGAACTTATTTGTTTCCTGGTTTTTTTCCTGTTGTTTTTATTTTTACTTTTGTGATAATAGCCTAAATTTTTTTTTGCGTGGGGCTGCACTGGGTCTTTGTTGTTGCACATGGGTTTTGTCTAGTTGCAGCGAGCAGGGGCTACTCTTCATTGCAGTGCGCAGGCTTCTCACTGTGGTGGCTTCTCGTTGCGGAGCATGGGCTCCAGGCACGCGGGTTTCAGTACTTGTGGCGTGCGGGCTTCAGTAGTTGTGGCTCACAGGCTCTAGAGCGCAGGCTCAGTAGTTGTGGCACACAGGCTTAGTTGCTCTGCGGCATGTGGGATCTTCCCAGACCAGGGATCGAACCAGTGTCCGCTGCATTGGCAGGCGGATTCTTAACCACTGCACCACCAGGGAAGCCCAAGGTTGTAGTTTAGATCACTGTGATATGGGATTATATATAAACAAGATTGGCCATGAGTTGATAATTGTTAAAGGTGGGCAGTGGGTACAAGGAGTGTTATTTCATTATACCATTTTTAAATTTATGTATATGTTTGATATTTTACATACTTTTAAAATTACATAAAGCAAATAAACCTTTTTCTGCAAAAACCAATGTTGGAATTTTCATAATAGTTGCACTGAATCTGTAGATCACTTTGAGTAGTAGTGATATCTTAACACTATTAAGTCTTCTAATCCATAAACACAAATATCCGTAATTTATTGGTGTCATCCTTAACTCCTTGTTTTGTAATTTTCAGTGTACAATACTTTCATTCCCTTGATTCATTTATTCCAAAGTATTTTATTCTTTTTGATGCTATTGTAAATGGAACTGTTTTCTTCATTTCTTATTCAGATTTTTCACTGTTAAGAGTATAGAAACGCAACTGATTTTTGCATGTTAATTTTGTTTCCTGCTACTTTGCTGAATTCATTTATTAATCTAACTTTGTGTGTGTGTATGTGAAATCTTTAGGGTTTTTTACACATAAGACCATTGTGTCTATGAACAGACGGAATTTTATTTCTTCCTTTCTAATCTGGGCATCTATTCTTTGTCTTGCTTATTTGCTCTGGTAGGACTTCCAGCACTATTGTGAACAGAAGCAACAAAAGCAGGTACAGGTATCCCCCATTTCTGGAAAGTTTGCTTTATGCCACTTTGCTTTTATGACAGACCTACATCAGTACCTGTTTTCACTAACCAAAAGAAATCAGACGAATTTTGCTTTTACAAAAGAAAGGTAAAAAGCAAAAATAGCATTCAGTGTTGATTTTGCAGTGAGCTGTTATAGAGGCAGCATGTACCCTAAGCAGTGAGAGTGGCACTACCAAGCCCCTTCCCTGGCAACTACACTCAGCATCAAGCCATCATAACTTTGAACTGTGTCTGTGAGCACCTGTGCTTTATTTCAATTTATTTTGTGATTCCATTAGCAAGATGTGTCCTAAGGTAATTGCTTCCTCCCTTTATGCCATTTGAGCTTACAAAGGGTTTCACAAGAACACTCTACTTTCGGATAGCTTGGGAAAACTATATCCTTGTCTTCTACCTGACTTTAGAAAAGTTTTTAGTCTTTCACCACTAAGTATGATGTTAGCTGTGGACTCTTCATATATGGCCTTTAATATGTTGATGCAGTTTCCTTCTATTCCTAGTTTGTTGAGTGTTTTTATTATGAAAGTGTGTTAAACTTTGTCAAATGCTTTTTCTGTCTCTACTGAGATGATCATGTAGATTTTTCCCCTTCACTGTAATAAAGTAGTGTATTACACTGATTGATTTTCATATACTGAATCATCTTTGCATTCCAGGAATAAATCTCACTTGGTCATAATGTATAATCCTTTTAATACACTGCTGAATTTAGTCTGCTGAATATTCATCAGAAAAATTATTGGTCTATAGATTTCCTGTCTTGTAGTCTTTGCCTAGGTTACCAGAGTAATGCTGGCCCTACAGAATGAGTTTGAAGTGTTTTGGAACAGTCTGGAGAGGACTGGTGTTAATTCTTCATTAAAAGTTTGGTAGAATTCACCAGTAAGACCATCTGGTACTGGGCTTTTTTTTGTTGGAGATTTTTTATTACAGAGTCATCTCTTTACTGGTCTGTTCAGATTTTCTATTTCTTCATGATTCTTGGTAGGTTGTGTGTTTTTACAAATGTGTCCAGTTCATCTAAATTATCCAATTTGTTGGTGTAAGTACTTCAATCCTTTTAGTGGCAGAATAATATATTCAACTGTATGGATATACCAGATTTTGTTTATCTAATCATCAACTGATTGACATTTGGGTTGTTTACACTTTGGGACTACTGTGAATTATCCTGCTATGAACATTGGTATCAAGTTTTTGTGTGGACATGTTTTTATTTCTCTTGGATATATCCTTAAGAGTAGAAGTTCTAGGTCACATGGTATCTACACATAACATTTTGAGGAAATGTCAGGCTGTTTTCCAAAGTAGCTGTACCATTTTACAATCTCACCAGTGATGTATGAGTCTTCCAATCTCTCCACATCTTCCCCACCGCTTGTTAATACTTCTCCTTTTTATTATGGCCATCTGACAGTGTGTATAAGATGGTATCTCACTGTGGTTTTGATCTGCATTTCCCTAATGACTATGATACTGAACATCTTTTCATATGCTTATTGACCATTTGTATATCTTCTTTGGAGAAATGTCTTTTGAGATCCTTTGCTTACTTCTTAAACAGGCTATATTTTTTATTATACAGTTGTAAGAGTTCTTCATATATTATAGAGACAAGCCCCTTAGATACATGATTTATAAATATTTTCTCCCATTCTGAGTTGTCTTTTCACTTTCCCAATGGTGTCCACCAAAACACAAAAGTTTTAAATTTTGATGAAGTCCAATATATCTATTTTTTTCCTTTAGTTTCTGCTTTTTTTTGTCATAACTAAGAAGGCTTTGGAGGGACTTCCCTGGTGGTCCTGTGGTTAAGACGCCACACTCCCAATATAGGGGGCCTGGGTTCAATCCCTGGTCAGGGAACTAGATCCCGCATGCCACAACTAAGAGCTCGCATGCCGCAACTAGAAGATCCCACATGCCGCAACTAAGACCCGGCACAGCCAAATAAATAATAAAATTAATAAATATTTTCAAAAAGAAGAAAAAAAAAGAAGGCTTTGGCTAATCCAACATCATGAAAATTTACTCTTACATTTTTTTCTAAGAGTTTGTGATTTTAGCTCTTATATTTAGCTCGTTGATCCATTTTAGTTAATTACTGTGTATGATGTGAGAAAGGGATCCAATTTCATTCTTTTGCATGTGTATATCCACTTGACCCAGCATTGATTGTTGAAAAGTCTGTTCTTTTCCACTGACTTGTGCTGGTATCTTCATCAAAAATCAACTGACCATAAATATGAGGGTTGGTTTCTAAACCCTCAATTCTATTCCACTGATCTATATTTTCCTAAAGCCAGTCTTGATCATTCTAGTTTTGTAGTAAGATTTGAGATCACTATGTGTGAGTCCTCCAATTTTGTTTTTCTAAATTTTTTTGACAATTTTACCTCTTGAATTTTCATATGAATCTTAAGATCAGCTTGTCAGTTTCTGAAAAGAAGCTAGCTGGGATTCTGTGAGAGACTGCATTGAATATGTAGATCAATTTGGGGAGTAGTATGCATCTGATCCATGAACTTGTAATGTCTTTCCATTTATTTAGGTTTTCTTTAATTTTTTTTCAATGATATTTTGTAGCTTTCAAGGTACAAAACCTTACACTTCTTTTGTCAATTTACTCCTAGATATTTTATTCTTTTTAATGCTATTATAAATTAAAGTCTTCTTAATTTCACTTTAGATTGTTCACTGCTAGTGTACAGAACTACAACAGATTTATGTATATTGATTTTGTATCCTGCCACCTTGCTGAACTCATTTATTAGTTCTAAGAGTTTTTTAGTGGATTACATAGAATTTTCTATATTGTGTGTATGTACACACACACACACACACACACACACACACACACAAATTGATTAGAGATAGTTTTACTTCTTCCTTTCCAATTGGTTACCTTTTATTTCATTTTCTTACCTTATTTCCCTGGCAATGCTGAACAGAAGTGGCAAGAGCAGACATCCTTATTTTTCATAGAGGCCCTTTAACAAGTTGAGGCAGTTTCCTTCTATTCCTAGTCTGTTCTATTCCTGCCCTACATTTGAGAGTGTAAACTGGAGCATCCCTTCTAGAAAACAACTTGGTAATATGTGTTAAGAAATTGCAAAGTTCAAATCCTTTGACCTAATAATCCCATTTCTATAATCAATTTAAGGGAATAATCAGATGTGAATAAAAGTTTTATGCAAAAGGACATTAGAATGGAAGGAAATCTGGTTCCAGTGTCTATGGACTCACTGACTGCTAGGATTATATATGCTCATTATACAGGACCTTTATCACTCACTACTTCACTCACTGCTTCATTTCTCACCAAACCTATAATTCAGAATTGGTTAGGACTTTTTCTAGCATATAAAGTCCCTTGTTTGGTTAAAGGTATACGAATAGCTACAAATCACTGCTAGAATTTCCCAGTAGAACACTGCAATATAGAAAACAGCAGTTGAAAGGCCTGAAAGAACCTAAATATGCAACAATGGAGGAATGAAATATGGTCCATCCAAGTGACATATTATTCCAATAAAAAAGCATGTTATTAATGAAAGAAGCAGACCTCAGCTTGGGAATAAATAATCATAAATATGAGAGAAGACACATCAGGAAAAATATAGAAAATTTTAATAGTGATAATATCTGGGTCATTTTATTTTCCAAATTTGTAACAATAAACATCATTTTTATAATCAAGAAAAGAAAGTCTAACATTTTTCTTTCTCCTTCCCTGCCCCACTCAAAAAAAGTTACTAATTCTAAATAGTAGCACTACTGCACAAAAAGAAGGTATAGGATCTTAAAACTATGCATCCCTGGCCTAGAGCCTTAACTGGAAACTTCACATAAAATATCAGATACAAATAAATTGTACAACTGAGACTAAGTTTTATCTTTTACATGACAAAATGAATAACATAATATAGGCAGCCCCCAGTATATAAAAAATTTAAACTTACAAGTGACTTTCCATCCTGCCTCAACATGCTGCTGGAGGCCCCACCATCACAGGAAAATTTTATCTTTAATAAAATAACCTGCAAGTTCATTTCTTTTTTAAGGTAGGAAAAAAAAAAAAGAAGACACAGTACACAGTTGGTAGGTACAGACTCCTTAACAAAGTTCTCTTGCTTATTTGGTAGATCCCACAGCCTGCATTAAATTTTTTCTCTTTTTTTGAAACTCAACACCTACAACTGAAATCCTGGCAATTACGGATTAACAGAGTTAACAATAAGGGAAAACTTCTGGGCAGAAAAAAGCCTGTCATTCATATATTAGTCTGGTTTAGTTCTAGCAAGTACTGATCCACCTGGTTCCCAGAAACTCGGTTGAGTCGGGGACCAGATTTTTTTTTTTTACCTTGTGTATCTCAAGCACTATTCATTAGAACTTGCTGATTTGACGAAAACGTTCCAGCTGCACTATCCAAAATGCAGTCAGTAGTAATGTATAACTACAGAGCGCCTGAAATGTGGCTAATGCAACTGAGGAGCTGAACTTTTAATTTTATTTCATTTTAATTAATTTAAATTTAAATAAACATATTGCCTAGTGGCTACTGCATTGGCCAGCCCAAGTCTAGAACTGGCACAATAAACGAACAAATCGATCAACAATGCTCTCATCACAAAACCCACAAAATATTAGCAGTTCTATATTATGGGAATGAATTCAGATTTTTAAGAAGATGAGACAGGGAAGATAATTTTGAAGCAAGACTTTTTTTTTAGGGGATATGCCAATTTTTCACTGCCTCATAAAACACGTTATGACAATTATGAATTAGAATGGCCTCCTCTCTACTTATCCAAATAGCACCCATCTTTAACTTTCTATCTACTCCACAGAACATTCTCACCCTGTATTTCATTCATTCATTTATTCAAAATTTAATGATAACCTACTGTGTGCTGCACACTATGAACACAAAGTAGAATAAAACTCAGTCTCTGTCCTCAGGCAGGCACTTCAATAGGAATAAGAGATAAAAACATAATGACTAAGTTGAAATAGAAAATATCATTATAGAACTGTGTATAACATGGAATGCAAGCATAGGGGAGCACCATGTGAGCATCAAGAGACTATAGAGGAAGTGACATTTAAGACTGCTTCCCTCAACTATATAATGACACTCTACCATAAGCATTACTATAGAAAACTGTTTTATTGATTTTTAGAAAAATTCCAAATTAAAAGATTACTCAAATTCCCTCATTAAACAAACACTAGTATTGAGAGCATTACAGCTAACTTAATTTGTACAAAGTAATTTTAATACTGGTTTTCATTACCCAGGATATTATGTTAATTTTAAGTACCAAAATACTATTTTGTTTAGTGATACCATTATTTCAGTGTTTGTTTTTCATCTGAATACTAAATATTTACATTTTGATATGGAGATCAATGACTAACGTTTTACTTTATACTGCATATAACTGCAAAAGAAAAAGTGTCCTCTACCCAGAGAATTATAAACTGCATTAAAATTTTTCATTGAATATTATTACATTAATTCAGAAATCATTTTTCTGTAAATTCATAATCCTCAGTGGAAAGAAGAAAATAACAAAGCAAAGCTTCTGTTGCAAAATAATTAACAGTCTAGTTCAAAGACCTTATGAACAGGGAAGTATGAACACAAGACTACTGAAATTAATACAAGTAACTGCATCCCACGCAGAAACTGAAGACCTAGAGGTATAGGAAATGTTTTCTTATACCTCACACTAACAATAAAAAGACTGAGAAACAGAAAAAATAGTTCAAAGATTCCCTCAAAGAGAGTAAAATGAAATGGAACTGCTTGAAGATGAAAACATTAGGAAAAAAATTTAGAATTAGGTTGTCTGTCTCGCCTGCATTCCCTTGATTAATTCAGAGGAAGCTCCTTCAGCAGGTTTCTGCACAAAAATATACCCATGGTGAAACCACTTAACCATGTTTTCTTAAGGCCACTGTGGTGGAAAGTGGGAAGATTGGTCAGGTAAGACCTCACTAATGAATAAAGCAACATTCAGGCAGAGAGCTAGAGAACGAGAAATTTGCCTTTTAAATCGCGCGTGCGCGTGTGCGTGCGTGCGTGCGTGTGTGTGTGTGTTGGGGCTGGAGAGGTGTATGCCCAGTGTAAAGAAAGGCTTCAGGGCAGAGAAGTGCACTGGCATATCTGATGACTCAAACGAGCGATGTGGATGGAGTTTGGTGAGCAATGAGAAAAAATGATTGGGGTTGAGGTTGGAGAAATAAACAGGGATGTGATCACACAGATCAGGAAAACAGAGGTCCAGGGTATGTGGAGGAAAAGCAACTATATTAATTTGGCTATAGAACAAGATTAATGAAAAACAGTATTTGCACACCACCCTCATGCATAAAATCTTAATTTAATTCTCACTACACAGTAAGAGAAATAATGTTTCCCTTTAATGGGTAAAGAAATAACAGGCTCAGAAGGGCTAAAGGCCTTGCTGAAAAGCTAAGTCTCTAACCCCAGACATTCTAACCCAAGTCAAACAGGTAACCTTTCTACTACACAATAAGAAGTAGTGAAAAATAACATGAAAAAGACAAGCCCAGTTCAAAGTCAGACTAAGAAATATGGGCTTTATTATGGGGAAAAAACTAATGGAAGTTATATCAATTAAAAAGATGATTCTGATGATCTCCATAGGGCATACAGAATACTTTCAAACAGAGGTTCCTTCATAAAAAATGGTTACCATACATAACAACAATCATTTTTCTACTGTGTTCCCCAGAAGAATAAGATGGTGGATGTGTATAGCTGGGGATGGGAGGAGGCTAAGTACCATGTTCAATCAGAACATACCTACTTTTTAATCTGTCTTATGTTAGATTTAGGTTCAAAAAGAATTCTGCTCTTTGAAAACCACTGACTATAAGGGAGTCAACCTTAGTTCCAAAATGTTACTCTAAAGATCTAAAACCTGCTGGAGGTAGAGCATTTCTTTCACCCATCAAATACCCTATGTTAACTACTTTAAAAAGCACACTAATTTCTTTTCAGCTTTTTTTTTGCTAAAAGCCAAAAATATACCACTATAGATTATCAAAAGCAATTTCAGGTTAACATTTTTGCCGCCATACTTTTAGAAATAATACATATGCCTACCACAAAGTTTGCTTGTATGGTGAGGCATTATAACATTAAAAATGTAAGGTAAATATATTCTAATACTACTATAAACTGCTTCTCAATCACTAAAAAATAAAGACTAAAAATTATATATTGAGGCCCCCCCCCAAAAAATATTGCTAGTGAATATTTCATCTGTAATACCAATAAGTATGATGTTACCTAGGAGGATGGAAGGGGGAGGAAGGGATGGATTGGGAATTTGGGATTAGCAGATGCAAACTATTACAAATATAATGGATAAACAACAAGGTCCTACTTTATAGCACAGGGAACTATATTCAATATCCTGTGATAAACCATAATAGAAAAGAATATGAAAAAGAATATATATACATAAAACTGAATCACTTCGCTGTACAGCAGAAATTAATACAACATTGTAAATCAACTATAGTTTAATAAAATAAATTTTAAAAAGTTTAAGAGTTTGATATTAAGGCAATATTTTTAATGTACCTAATAAATCCTCAAATGGTCAATATCAAAATCTATAAGTTAGCAAAATCATGAATACACAGAATTGGTTATGTAAATATGCACACATACCTTTATCCTTCTTAAAATCCAAAGCATCTTCTTTATCAGTCACTATTTCCTTCATATTGATAATACTCTGGTGGGTAAGCTGCCGGAGAATTTTAATTTCTCGAATTGCTGTAATGGGAAAGCCTTCCTTTTCATTATCCAGGCGTACTTTTTTTAAGGCTACCATTTCTCCTATTAGAAAAGTAAATAAAATCAGGTTACCAGCTGACAAAACTAAGTAACATTTTAAATTTTTATTTTATTTTTTAATATTATTTTTATTTTTATTTTTTCTTTTCAGCTGCACCAGGTAGTCTGTGGGAATCTTAGTTCCCCAACCACGGATCAAATCCATGCCCCCTGCAGTAGAAGCATGGAGTATTAACCACTGGACCAGCAGGGAATTCCCTAAATTTTTATTTTAATTCATAATTTCAGTTCCTACCTCTTGAAATTACAAACCACAAAATATATTTTAGTTTCCAATATACCAAATTATAATATTTATGGTTCAAAAAGTCTCTGGTTAAATAAATTAAGGGATATTTATCAAACTACGGAATATTATACAACTGTTAAAAAGGATAAAGTAGGTCTATATGTACTGTTATTTTATACTAAGATATATTAAATGAAAAAAGCTAGATAACGAAGAGTAGATATATTACACTGCCATTTTTTAAAAAGTGAAGAGGGGAGGCTAAATATACCTAATATGCTTATACATGCATAAAATCTCTCTGAACAGATGAGAAAACTCTGGACATTGTGCAGATAAGAAAATATGCTCAGATATATTAACCTGTCCAAAGATGCCCAGTTACCCAGTAGTAAAACTGGGATTCAAAATCTGGTTTAGCTCTCTCAAAACTATGTGCTCTTCCCACAACACTAAATGGCCTCATAATTTCCATATGAGTGAGTTTTGTATCAGATAATCTAAATATTGAAACACACACAAATCCTATTATAAGAAAAATTCACTGTAACGGAAGTTTGTTCATTCCACTTCTTTGTAGGGGAAAAAGAAGGAATTCTGTACTTACAAATTTTCCAAAGGAAGGACGTTTTTCCTTTTAATCATTAAAAATTACTTGATTTTTTAAATAGAAATCTAAAATGTATGATTCCTTGTTTTATAATTTAATCTCTTTTGATAACGCAGAATCATCATGATAAATATTACTTTATTGCTGCATGCTATAACTGCCTTCAGAGTTTCTATGCATAAGGTAGCCTCGCTTATACTAAGTGCCCTCAAACACCTATTCTATTTTATCTATTGGTTTACTTCAACAAGAAATTATAAATAAAGATTAAACACTGACTCTAAGCACTAATTATTAGTAAAATACATGGCGTCTAACACAGTTACTTTTTCCTCTGCCCCAAGGCCTTTTAAAACTTTCTCTCAGGGGACTTCCCTGGCGGCCCAGTGGTTAAGAATCTGCCTTCTGGGGCTTCCCTGGTGGCACGGTGGTTAAGAATCCCCCTGCCAATGCAGGGGACATGGGTTCGAGCCCTGCTCCGGGAAGATGCCACATGCCACGGAGCAACTAAGTCCATGCACCACAGCCACTGAGCCTGCGCTCTAGGACCCGCGAGCCACGACTCCTGAAGCCCACGCACCTACAGCCCATGCTCCGCAACAAGAGAAGCCACCGCAATGAGAAGCCCGCGCAGCACAACGAAGAGTAGCCCCTCTCGTCGCAACTAGAGAAAGCCCACGCGCAGCAACCAAGACCCGATGCAGCCAAAAATAAATAAATAAAATAAATAAATTTATTAAATACAAAAAAAAGAAGGAGAATCCGCCTTCCAAATGGGGAACTAAGATCCCACATGCCATGGGGCAACTGAGCCCGCATGCCCCAACTACTGAGCCTGTGTGCTCTGGAGCCTGCACACCACAACTAGAGAGCCCGTGTGCCACAACTACTGAGCTCACACGCTCTGGAGTCTGTGCGCCACAACCAGAGACAAGCCTGCGTGCCACAACAAAGAGCCCATGCGCCACAATGAAAGATCCCATATGCTGCAACAAAGATCCCAATGCAGCCAAAAAAAAAAAAAACAAAAGAAAAAACCATGTATGTATATACACCCCATTACATGTACTCATATCTTACATAAGTGCATACATAAAATGAAACAAAAAACAAGATGAAACAATACCATGATAAATTCGAATTTAACTTTTTTTTTCTGAAAATTCCTCAAGTTATACATTAGAAGAGAAACATGAATTGAGCACATTCCATAGGCCCAAAGATCCAAAGCATTTGGCATTCTTACCAGTGTCTTTATCCCTGGCCTTGTAAACTTGTCCATAGGTACCTTCTCCAATAATTCCGATGATATCAAATTTATCCACGCAGCGTTTTCCCCAGTCAATGTCTTTTTCTTTGATTTCACCATAGCGAGGCCCACATATTCTATCAAATATAGTTCTGAAGTTTTTATATACAATCAAGCAAAGTGAATAAACTGTTTAATACTCAATATCCACCCTCCATACCCAATCTTAAATCAATTATTTCCCCTCACCCTTGCATATTTGTGATCATCCAAGACAGGCAACACTGTGAGGTGGTATTATAAATTATCATGAAAGTCAAGGTATTTCTCCATACTGACTCTCCTTCTGTAGACTAACACTTAAAGTGGGAAAGAGAAGTAATAAAGTTTGTATGAAGGACTTTCAGAAATACAATATAATTTTTCAGCGAGGGGACAAAACCAACACCGGTTCAAAGATTCAAAGTTCTCTAAACAACCTCCAGAGTATTTTTTCATTCATTGACAATGTGTATATATTTATCTGCTTTCAAAAACCAGAAGTTTAACAATGAACATTACCAAAAATCTAACTATAAAGCGTATTGACAAATTTAGGCTTATGGCTAGATAAAATTATCTTAATGGAAGCACCAGAAAGATTTTTCAGTCTAAGACAGTATAAAAATATTAATATTATCAACCCTTAGGAATCTACACTTTAAGTATGTATTATATATAACAAATATTTGATATTGTTCAAAAAGATACGTAATTTTATAGTACCTTAATATTCTGGCAGGTAAGAGAATTTAAGTAAAGGAATAAAGCTACAATACTCAAGGAGAGACTACTTTTAAAGTTTCCTAGCTTTCTACTCCACACTAGAAAATCACCTCATATTCTTATACTAGACACTACCTGAAACAGCAATTCTAAAATCAGATCTAACTCAAAGTCTTACTTACACTTTCCCTTGGTTAAGCAGAAATAAAAAAAGGAATCATCATTCTCCCTCTGCCCTTAACTGATGAACAGGTTTCAAGGGAAA
>NW_006789826.1:890079-907787 GCF_000442215.2 Lipotes vexillifer | reverse complement strand
GAAAGAGTTATCTCTAGGCACTTACTTGAAGCTAATTTAGGATACAGATTTCAAACCTTCTTCCACTCCACCTCTTGCAAAATCAAGAATGCATTTAGTTATGGGAGCAAATGGAGCTAAAAGCAAAGGAAAACATAGCAGCTTGCCCATTACTAATTTTGTCTGGGCTCACTGAATGCTGATTTCCACCTTGCCCAATTTCAATATCTGTTTTTTAAATATCTTAATTATAGAAATTTTCTTCAACATATATAATATCCCAAGAAATTAATACATTACAAACTGAAAGGGAAAATTTAATTTGGTTTTATTAGTCATTTTGAATAAGTACTCAGGCAATTATGAAAAAAATTTTTTTTCAAAGCTCCAATAAAAGTTATTCATATACTTAAGTTGAAAGAATACACTTTTTATTATTTTAAATCTTAATTTTAGACTTTATGATTTTATGATGATCCAGAATCATCTCTGGCCAATTTAAGAGCAGGTAGAAAGCAAGCACATACTTAGGCCTCCTTTTACTATGTAACTGTGTTGCTGTTTTCTTTTCCTCTGGACTCTTTGAGAGATCATCTCCTCCTGGTAGCTCAGGGGGCAGTGGTAAATCAGCAAGTAAACATCGTAGTTTCTTTTCTACTTCTTTTTTAACTGCTTTTACTGAAATATTTCCTCGTAAGCTAAAAAGAAAGGAGTCAGACAAATAAAACACAAAAATTTATTTCATTGAGAAATAAAAATGCATTTATATAGCACACAATGGCAAAAGACTAAACTGAGTTTCTTTACTTTCCAGCTAAAATAATATACTATATTCAACTGCAAAAATATAAAATTTGGGGGCAAAAATGATACAGAATTAGATAAAAACTAAGGAAATCTGAACAAAGTATGGACTTCAGTTACTAATAATGTATCAATACTGGTTCACTAATTTTAACAAATGTACCATACTAATAATGCTAGATGTTAATAATGAAGAAACTGAGTGGAGGGTATATGGGAACCCTCTGTAATACCATTATAACTTTTTTGTAAATCTAAAACTGTTCTAAAAAATAGTCTATTTTTTAAAAAGATATAGAATTACTATAAAACTGTAAATTAAAACTGAAAGTCAACTAGTCATGCTTTATGGGAAAATTCATTAGTTTTATAATAGCATTTGGTTTGATTCTGGTAGACAGACAAAAAGCTATTTTGTTTTAAGAAATAAATAAACCACATGCTATTATTTACCTGGCCCATTTAAATAACTACAAAGAACAAATTTAGCTTCATCCCTTTTCAGAATTAATTTTTCCTGAATTGGACAATGATTCTTTAAAAAAATTTTTAAGGCTCTAGCTTATCAGAATTACAGGTGAAAATTAAGCTCAGTTAGTTTTATACTTTTTTGAAGCTCTGATTTTTTAAACTATACCTTAACCTGGTAATTGATTATTTTAAACCTCCCAGACACTACAAAATCTGTTTAACAATATAACATGTTGAAAGAGAATATTACAATGATAATAAAATTTGGACTTCACATACTTTCATAGCAGTTATGAGTCCCAGAATTAAAAACTTTAGTGAAACTACACTGCTGTGGTCAGAAACTACTAATGATGTTAACAATATAAATCATTTCATTTTAATTATAACTTCTCCTACTCATGTTGGACTTTAATATTATTGTACAATATACGGTCTTTTAATACCATCTGATAAAAACTATTTATCAATAAAATTGTGACTTTCCTTCACAACCCCATGTTACTAGAAAGTAATCTTTAATAGGGAAAACAAGCTCAAAAGGAAATTGGATTGCAGTTGTATTTTTATAGTAATGGTGTCATATAGCCCACTTTTCAATTTTCATGTCCCTCCATTCAACAAATATTCATTATACACATCTATGTGCTAGGTATTACATAGGCACTATAGTTTAACAACAAAACAATTCACAAATACATTAAGATACATACAGTTCCTCTCAGAAAGGAGGTTACAGTCTTTTGGAGGACATCAGAAAGCAGCAGGATAAAGTACTGTACAGACTAATTTCCAGAGTAATATGGTACTAAAGGGTAGCTAACTCAGGACTGAAAGACAGTAAAAGCTTCTTTCTAGAAAAGGTACCACTTGAACTCTGTCTGAAAATAATTCTATTTAAAATAATTTATTTAGAGAGCTGTAGTCTCTAACTTGTAATTAGACCTCAGTCCAAAATTTGCATTTGTCCAAAAATTCAGATCAATGGGGGGGAGGGGAGACTAGAAGTCTTAATTTTACTTATAATTTAACATTTAAAAGACTGCTTATATTCAAATATATCATTATATGAACTACCAAATTCAGCAAGGCTCCCAGACTTAAGAGAAATGAAATATTAGTTTCCAAAAATAACACCATATAATTAAAAACATTATATTTTCACTGAATACCTGCAATAACCAAATAGGGTTATGTGATGAGTTTTTAAAAGTCTCCAGATACTACAGAAACAACAAACAACAAAATGCCTTAACCAGAAATGTATAAGACCAAGAGAGGAAAATTAAAACATATGGCTGATGAACATAAAACTAGACCAGAATGAATGAAAAGAAATGATGTTTTCATATGGGAAACTGTAATCCTGTATATCTGTTAGTGTCCAAATTAATCATTGCATTTAACCAAGTCCCAAACAAAAATCAAGCAAGACAAGCCAAATGATCATAAAATCTAAGAATAAAGGCAAAAAATGCCAACACTGGGCCCAACTTCATTTATAGCAGTGTTGAAGTTGAGGCTGAATGGCCGCGTTATTCACTAACCAGTAATTTACTCCATCCCTTTACTTTTACATTACCTGCCTACTTCTATAATAGAAATCTGACTTTGAGAGCCAACATACTATGCACCTAAGAAGTTAAAACAAAAAAGTATTGGCAAAGAAATAATAAAATATGTTAATAGAAAATAGAGTCCAGAAACACACAGTTATCTATAAGAATTTTTATATATGGCACCACAAATCAGTGAGATAGATTATTCAGTAAATGACATTAGCAACAACTGATCTTATTAGTCCAGGGGTGATGCGAAAGAGCACACAATCAGACCATGTCTTTCTTGTACATATAATAACCAAAAACAAATTTCTGTGAGATGTGAGTTAACCTTTAAATATGTTTTAAACCTGTAAGTTTTAAAGGAAAAATTATAGATCCAACTACTTTCAAAATGGAAAACACCCATGTAGCCAAAAACAAAAATAAGTCTCAAAGACAAGCAACAGACTGTGAGAGGCACAGGTCAAGATCCCTAACATAAGCAGTACCTATAAATCAATTAGAAAAAAGATAATAATCTTAAGGAAAAATCAGTATAAAACATGAACAAGCAATTCACTGAAAAATAAAGCCAACAAGTGTTTAGAAAGATGCTATATCTCAATAACCAGAAAAATGCAAAATTAATCACATATTTTAAAGGTTTCCAACATTTCAAAATTGGCAATATTTAGTGTTAGTTGAAGCAATTTCATACACTTGGGTGCATAAATTGGTACACAATCTTACTAAGATACAATTTGGCAGTTTCCATCAAATTTTTAAATGTGGATACTTTGACCTCACAACTATCCTATAAAAATTGCTCACATGTACATAAAATATTAATGTATAAGGAGAATTTAATAGCAAACAATTATAAATCTAAGTATCCATTAATCAACAGAATAGTTAATAAGAGAGTGATGCATCCACTTCCATGTATAGGAATATTGAACCTATCTCTACCAACCTGGAAAGATCTCCAACACATTAAATTTAAAAAAAAAAGAAGTGAAGGAATATTGTGCATGGTATGATCCTAATTTTTTAAAAAATGATTTATTACATGTAAACATATAGTTAACAGTCTATCTTATGATTTTCGGAGAGTAATGGATTCCAGGGCTGGGAGAGAAGCAAAGTTCAAAGTGAGCCTAAAAGATATTGTTTGGCTAGGAAGCAAGGAAGCACTCAAAAATAAAATTAGTCATATCAAAAGGACAAAGGAGTTAGCATAAAGGAGTTCCCACTGGCCAAATTTCAGACAATCAAATTTGGAGCATCAAAAAGAAGAGTGTCTCAACGTTCATTGCAGCTTTATTTACAAGAGAGGACATGGAAGCAAAGTAAGTGTCCACTGACAGAGGAATGGATAAAGAAGATGTGGCACATATATACAATGGAATATTACTCAGCCATAAAAAGAAATGAAATTGAGTTATTTGTAGCGAGGTGGATGGACCGAGAGTCTGTCATACAGAGTGAAGTAAGTCAGAAAGAGAAAAGCAAATATCGTATGCCAACACATATATATGGAATCTAAAAAAGAAAAAAAAAATGCTTCTGATGAACCTAAGGGTAGGACAGGAATAGAGATGCAGACGTAGAGAATGGACTTGAGGACACGGGGAGGGGGAAGGGTAAGCTGGGACAAAGTGAGAGAGTGGCATGGACATATATACACTAACAAATGTAAAATAGATGGCTAGTGGGAAGCAGCCACATAGCACAGGGAGATCAGCTCGGTGGTTTGTGACCACCTAGAGGGGTGGGATAGGGAGGGAGGGAGGAAGACGCAAGAGGGAGGAGATATGGGGATATATGTATATGTATAGCTGATTCACTTTGTTATAAAGCAGAAACTGACACATCATTGTAAAGCAATTATACTCCAATAAAGATGTTAAAAATATATACATATAATAAAATTTAAAAAAAAAAGAAGAGTGGCTATAAGTGATGTTGAATCAATCTTTGGCCGCACATGTCAGTAGTAGTACTCAGGAGTCTTAAAAAACTTCAGTATGCTTGAAACATACAAACACTTTCAAAGCAAAAAGAGCAAAGACACAATAAAAGAGAAAAGACAGAAAAGAAGGTGGGTCAAAAAAATTTTGTTAATGGCCAAGTATGAAATGTGCCACCATCTTGTTAAAAACAAATGCACAAAGAATATCCTCCTTAATAAGCAGTCACCTGGGCACATCCCGAATTCTTAAAAACATCACCACTAAAAATTTACCCCTGAAGCACATATGAAAAATAAAATAGAGAACAACCAGTCTCACTGGTCCAGAATCACTAGATTCTCAGCAACTGGCTTATTCTCACCAATGAAGTGACTCAATTCTGCACTCATGCCTCTCTGTCCTGGACAGCCCATTCCAGGACTCATCAAAATTACAAATCACTACTCTTATGACCCTTTGGTGTTCCTAGAGAACAGTCAAACCTGCAAATACCACAATTAGAATAGTATAACTGGATAACACCTGATCAAATTGGATGGGGTCCCTCAGCAACATTTTTGATTGTAGAAAAGAGATGCCTCAGAGGGCATGAAACACAGAAATTATATTCAATACTTTATTTTCTGTTTGTTCGAAATTATAAAATTGTCATAATGCTAGCCAAAGTGAGCACTTGAAAGACCTGCCCACATGGAATTTCTATCCACTTGTTTTCAAATTCTCAGATGTCAGCTAGGAAAACTGACCATATAGTTGCTTTTTAACAAAAAGGGGAAGGGGAGGGGAACAGCTATAATTTCTTCATAAAAGAATGAAAAAGGTTAAGTCAACTGGCAAATATCACACAACAGCATAAAGCTTCTATCCTAGCATACATTTGAGAAACATTCTTAGAACTGCATTTATATTTACCCTTACCTTCATCCTCTTTTTCAAAATAAAGTACAAGCCACACCCCCAACATTCACAGCAGAAATGTGTAAACAATTTAAAGGAAAGCATAAAAGCATAAACACATTTCTGTAATATGTAATTAATCTCTAATTGCAAAAAATTAAGTCAATAAAACACTAAAAAGTGATGTATTCGTAAAGCCACCTAAAGTAATAAATTTATAAGGCCACTGAAAACACTTAGAATAACCAAGATACACGCTATTATCAACCAGGACAGACTCTCTCATAAAATGTCCTGTCTCCGGTAGTATCACCAAGGAATACTCAACCAAAGAAAATACCAACATTTCTAATTCTCAAGCTCAAGCTGAAACATACATTGTATCCCATGACAATGGCAATTTTTACCTGGAATTCTTAGCATAAGCTATAATTTTGTCATCCTACAAGCCATGTGCTTCATTTTAAGTTGTACACAATAAAGAAAATTAATTCACTTACTAACAGTCATTTATAAAATTTTTTTGGTGGGGGTCAAATAATTTCTCATTTCAAACTTAAATTTTTCTTTAAACAGTCACTGACAAAATTTTTTGCACTTACCTATCAGCATCTTTATCTTCAGGCAGCATGGGAGGCAAAGGTAAGGGTGGTAAGGTAGAGGTCACTAAAGCCACATGTTGCTCCTTCTCCTTGGCTCCTATGCTTGGTGTAAGTGGTTTGGTTTTCTCTTTAAGAGATACTGGCTCCTCCTTTGTAACAGCAGATTTACCCTCCTTTCCAACTACAACTGCTTTCTTGGTGGCTTTATCTACAATCAAATTATTATCCACCTTTGTTACCTGAAGAGGTGGCTTTGTTTTTGCCTTGTCATTTTTTAAAGTTCCACTGCTTGAGGGAGAAGGTGCATGCTCAATTTTAAGTTTCTTCACATCCTTCACGTGGTTGGTTTGTGATGCACTGGCACCAGTTTCTGTGTTCCCCTTGGTAGGTGTAGAAGTGTTTGAAGCTTTGGCAGCTTTGGCAGCGGCCTCAGCAGCCTTAGCTGCTTCTGCAGCTTTCGCTGCCTCTGCAGCTCGTGCTGCCTCTGCAGCGCGTGCTTTTTTATTCTTGTTCAATTCAGCTGCCAGGCTACTCTTCAGAGTTAGTGTGCTAGGAGAAATGCTAGAATGACGACTTCTGGATCTAGACAATCTGTGCCTGCTACGAGATCTTGAATGCCTAGATGAATATGGGCTTCTGCTTCGGGATTTGGCAGACCGTCTGGTGGAAAATAATTAAGATTTAGTCAGTAACTCAGAAAAGTTCAGTTTGAAGTGTACAAAAACTCCTAACTTGAGGCTGTGAAATGAAATAGAAATTACTTAATTTCAAAATCATAATATAGTTTTTGTGAGAGAATTTTTAAAAAGCAGAAAGTGCTTTTAAGTAGAATATTATCTGCTGGCTATACTTTTCCTGAAAATAGACTCAATGCTTGATCTCAGTCTGGCCTACAAATGCCCAAAGATGAGGCTGGATGAAAGTAGATCTCTATGAAAAGAAATACTGTAAGAATTAGGAGGAAAAGCTATGACAAGGCATTACTGCTGTCTCAAGAAAACAGAAGCAGTCAACAAGGACAACACCGATGGTAGAAGTAGCAGGGTGAAGTCTGACCAAACTTTTACCAGGGAGACAATTTCTACAACTCAAAAGCCCCCCATGCATAAGTTCAGGAGTAAGTAGTGCTCTGTCTACACCAAGAGTGAAAAAAACAAAACCTGTCATTAGGCAGTAAGAAAAAGTCTAAATCTTGGGAACTATCTAACAATGACTGTTCATGTCACTTCTCAAAAATCACTGGAAAACACAAAAATTAACGTATATTCAAAAGTATGGTGGCAACGAAAGTTTCTATGAACAAATGCAGCACAGCACCAACAGAAATGAAGCTGAGCTTTTCAAATCCACACCTTATCAAAACTTTAAAAAAATATAAGACCAAGGCACTATTAAAGTACTCTGACATATTTGATATGGCTCACTTAATGCTCACATCAACCCCAGTAAAGTATCTGCAGTTTGTAGATAAAACTTGAATATAAAATATTACCTGAAGTCAAATCCCCATCTCATTAGTAGTTGTACTGGTTATTATCTTACCCCATCCCTCCAATACTCTTCTGCCCTACCCTGTGCCCAAAGGAGGCTGACCTCAACAGATGCATCTTCGGGGTTCCAGTGCTATCCATCACTGGCAGATCAGAAGGCAGCGAAAAGCTGGATTATTTCTTTCCAGCTCCCTCCTTCCTATTGGTCACATTTTGTGGCAGAAGCTCTGTCCCTCTACCACCATGGCTCCTGTCAGGCACTGCCTTCTCCACAGCTCTCACCAGGCTCTAATAACACTATATTTTCCTTGCCCCTTCGAGCTTCCCTCTGTAACTAACGAAAACATCCCTTGTCAGTTTTCTCAATCCACCCCTATCTCTGTAGTCCTCCATTAAAGTTTCTTAAACCATCTGAGCTGGATTCTGTTACCTTCTAGAACCTAACTGTATGCCAGGTCTTAAACCCAGATCTTTTGATTCTAAAGTAGGCAGAGTCACATTCAACACATTAACACACTACCATGGAGATAGTTCTTATTGAAATTTTGTATAGGGATTTGGTAAATGAAGCAAAGAAATTCCTAAGAACCCATAATTAAAGTGGGAAGAGAAAAGGAAGAACTAGAAATTTTTGTTTATATTTGGCATTAATATATTATGTAACATATACATATACATTATCCAATACATTTTACAATTCTAGTATGAAGACAAATGATGGTTAGATTTAGGATAAAATCAAATACAAATTCAACTTCTCCCTTATTCTTTCAGAAACATTTCAAAATGTACGTAGGGCCAATCAGTGTTCAGCACTGAGCTAGTGTTTCAAACCCCATACTTTACATAAAGTATTTATGTAACATTATTTTAGGTTAACAGGAACACTGGTTTAGTAAACATTTTAATCTAATACTTGCTTAACAAATATTCATATACACCAATCATTAAAATCATCAATGAGCTTACAACTATTCATGGAAATGAGAGGAAATGTTTAGCTAAATATAAAGTAATAAGTTGGTTATAAAATATCTTGGATAACTTTAATATAGGAACAAAAAGTGTCATAATATGAAACACTTGGCCACACTTTTAATTTCCTTTGCCTTCAGAATCTTGGACCTCAAAATAAGACTGCTATGTCAAGTTTCTATCCCCTGATCACAGCAGGAGAAAGCAAAGAGACTCGTCTCATCAGAGATAACAGCACAGAACTTTTCTTAAATTAACTTTCCCACACTAGCAAGATTCTGGTCATCAGCTTCATACAGACACAGAAATTATATTTAACTAAGAAACTTATAATCAGTAAACTTTACTTAAGAAAACAGATAAAAAGATAAAATCCCAACACAAGTAACCCCTCTGGCCTATTAAATTCTTATTCTCTTCTGCACAGAATCTAGATAAGAAAGTTATCAGTAAAGACAAAAATTTTGACCTATAAAATACATATTTCAGAAATGACATTTTTATGGTATTTGATCCCTAAACCAACTGAAATTCTTCTAGACACACACTCCATTCTTCTCCAATTTTTCTATCCCTCTTCAAAAGTTCCTTAACTTTTCAAATTTCCTGCCCTAGTAAACTTGTATTCTCTCAGGTATTGCATATTTGCTAATCAATTTCAATTACATATTTACTATTTATAACAAACATATTTTGGGAATCTAAAATTAAATAAAAACACAAAACTCAAGTTTAGGTTATTTTTTTTTTTTTTTTTTTTCAGTACGCGGGCCTCTCACTGTTGTGGCCTCTCCCGTTGCGGAGCACAAGCTCCAGACGCGCAGGCTCAGCGGCCATGGCTCACGGGCCCAGCCGCTCCGCGGTATGTGGGATCTTCCCGGACCGGGGCACGAACCCGTGTCCCCTGCATCGGCAGGCGGACTCTCAACCACTGCGCCACCAAGGAAGCCCAAGTTTAGGTTATTTTTACTAATGATCTAACACTTCAGCCATACAAAGTTATGAGAGTAAGAGAGAAGTGGATCTCTAAGACTACATAATGAATTACGTCATGTCTTATAAAAAGAACTTAAATGGATAGTAGATAGCACATCCTTGTTTTATAGGTAAGATTTTTCTTCTTTTTACAAATGTTTTTTCTAATATTTCTGTGCTGTAAAATTTACAGTGACCATATATTAGCTGTTTCTTGTTCGTTTTTAATGTTTTTAAGATGTTACAGAATCACGGGGCTTCCCTGGTGGTGCAGTGGTTAAGAATCTGCCTGCCAATGCAGGGCACACAGGTTCAAGCCCTGGCCCAGGAAGATCCCACATGCTGCGGAGCAACTAAGCCCATGCGCCACAACTACTGAGCCTGCACTCTAGAGCCCGCGAGCCACAACTACTGCAGCTGCATGCCACAACTACTGAAGCCCGCACGCCTAGAGCCCGTGTTCCGCAACAAGAGAAGCCACCACAATGAGAAGCCCACACACCGCAATGAAGAGTAGCTCCCACTCGCCACAACTAGAGAAAGCCCGTGCACAGCAACAAAGATCCAACACGGCCATAAATAAATAAATAAAATTTTTAATTAAAAAAAAAAAAAGAAATTACAGAATCTTTTTAGAAGCTTTCGCAAATTCATACAACTCAAAGCAGAACCAGGAGGCTTCCCTGGTGGCACAGTGGTTAAGAATCCACCTGCCAATGCAGGGGACACGGATTCGAGCCGTGGTCCCGGAAGATCCCACATGCCACAGAGCAACTAAGCCTGTGTGCCACAACTACCGAGCCCATGTGCCACAACTACCGAGCCCGCGTGCCACAACTACTGAAGCCGGCACATCTACAGCCCATGCTCCGCAACAAGAGAAGCCACCACAATGACAAGCCTGCGCAGCACAACGAAGAGTACCCACCACTCGCCGCAACTAGAGAAAGCCTGCGCACAGCAATGAAAACCCAATGCAGCCAAATATAAATAATAAAATAAAATAGATAAATTTATTTTAAAAAAAAAAAAAGCAGAACCAGGATAAAAAATCCAGTATCTAAAACCCAAGTGGTTAGTGCTCACTGTTAATTCGGTTAGTGTTCCTTAGAGAGAGAGCATGGTGTACTGTTCACTCGACTATATCACACAATTTCTCCAAGAGTCCAGGTCTTCTGCAATTGTGCCTAATTAGCAAACACTGATTCTTAAAATTTTTACTATAATAATAGTCAACCCCTCATTATATAAAATAATATGTAACAGCAGTATCCAATAGAACTTTCTGGGATGGTGGAAACGTTCAATGCACGTGATGTCTCCTATGGTAGTCACTATTCACAATATTTTTTAGCCTAATTTTTCTACCCTGCTTATTTCACATGTTAATAGTAGCTATGTCCATTCAAAAACTTGTTGTTAAGCCCCCATAAAGGTATGAAAGTGATTCCCATGCAAGGATGGTTCAACATACGCAAATCAATAAATGTGATATACCACATTAATAAAATGAAGGATAAAAATCATATGAGTATCTCAACAGATGCAGAAAAAGCGTTTGATAAAATTCAACATCCTTTCACTATAAAAACGAAACATATGGTTACTAGAGGAGAAAGGGGGGAAGGGATAAATTGGGAGATTGGGACTGACATATACACACTAATATATATAAAACAGGTAACTAATAAGGACCTCCTGTATAGCACAGGGAACTCTATTCAATACTCTGTAATGACCTATATGGGAAAAGAATCTAAAAAACAGTAGATATATGTGTATGTATAACTGATTCATTTTTCTGTACAGTAGAAACTAACACAACATTGTAAATCAACTATACTCCAATAAAAAAAATTTTAATAAAATAACTAAAAATAAAAACTAAACAGATTGGGCACAGAAGGAACACACCTCAACACAATAAACCCTATATATGACAAGCCCACAGCTAATATTATACTCAACAGTGAAAAACTGAAAACTTTTCTTTAAGATCAGGAATAAGATAATGATGCCCACTCTTACCACTTTTATCTAACACAGTATTGGAAGTCCTAGACAGAGCAATTAGGCAAGAAAAAAAAATAAAAGGCATCAAAATCAAAAAGTGAAAAGGAAAATGTTCTTTGTTTGCAGACGACATGAACTTACAGACAGAAAACCCTTTAAAGACTCCACCAAACACCTGTTAGAATAAACAATTTCAGTAAAGTTACAGGATACAAAATCAGTATAAAAAAATCAGTTGTGTTTCTATACACTAATGACAAACTGTTGGAAAGACAAAATAAGAAAACAATCCCATTTATAATAGTATCAAAAAGAATAAAGTACTTCGGAATAAATTTAACCAAGGAGATGAAAGAAACTGAAAAAGAAATATACAGAATGATATTCCATGCTCATGAATTGGAAGAATTATTTAAATGTCCATACTACCCAAAGTAATCTACAAATTCAATGGAATCCCTATCAAAATTCCAATGGCATTTTTCACAAAAATAGGAAAAAACCCTAAAAATCATATGGAACCACAAAAGACCCTGAACAGCAAGAGCAATCTTGAAAAAGAAGAACAGAGCTAGAGGCATCAACTTTCTGATTTCAAACTATATTACAAAGTTACAGTAATTAAAACAGTATGAGACATGGACCAATGGAACAAACTGAAGTCCAGAAATAAGCCCATGCACATATGGCCAATTAATTTTCTACAAAGGAGTCAAGAATATACAATGAGGAAAGGACGATCTCTTCAATAAATGGCATCAGAAAAGCTGGATAGCCATACGCAAAAGAATAAGACCGGGCCCCTATTTTAAACCACATACAAAAATCAACTCAAAATGGATTAAAGACTTGAACATAAGATTTGAAACCATAAAACTCCTAGAAGAAAAAGAAGGGGGTAAACTCTTTGATACTGATCTTGGCAAAGGCTTATCAAAAGCAAAAATAAACAAGTGGGACTACATCAAACTAAAAAACTTATGCACAGCAAAGGAAATCACCAACAAAACAAAAAATCAACCTATAGAATGGGAGAAAATACTTTTGATAAGGAGTTTATATCCAAAATATACAAGGGGGATTTCCCTGGTGGTCCAGTGGTAAAGAATCCGCCTTACAATGCAGGGGACATGGGTTCGATCCCTGGCCAGGAAGCTGGGATCCCACATGAAGCGGGGCAACTAAGCTCGCGCACCTCAACTAGAGAGCCTGTGTGTCGTAAACTACAGAGCCCACATGCTCTGGAACCCGCGTGCCACAACTACAGAGCCCACGTGCCCTGTAGCCTGTGTGCCACAACTAGAGAAGAGAAAACCCACACGCCACAACTAGTGAGAAGCCCACACGATGCAACAAAGATCCCGCATGCCGCAACTAAGACCGGACGCAGCCAAAAATAAATAAATAAATAAATCTTAAAATATACAAGGAACTCATACAACTCAGAGGGCAAAAAAAGCAAATGAACCAATTAAAAAGTGGGCAAAGGGGACTTCCCTGGTGGTCCAGTGGTTGAGACTCTGTACTTCCAATGCAGGGGGTTCAATTCCTGATCAGGGAACTAAGATCCCACGTGCCATGCAGCACAGCCAAAAATTAATTAATTAGTTAATTTTAAAAAACGTTTAAAAAAAAAAGTGGGCAAAGGACCTGAAGAGACTTTGCAACACAACCAGATGGCTAACTGGTACCTGAAAAGGTGCTCAATATCACTAATCATCAGGGAAATGCAATTCCACAATGAGACACCTCCACACACCTGCTTGAATGTTTATTATCAAAAGGCAAGAGATAACAAATGCTGGTGAGAATGCAGAGAAAAGGGAACCCTGGAACACTGTTGTTAGGAATGTAAATTGACACAGCCACCATAGAAAACCATGTGGAAGCGAATCTAGAAGTCAAAAAATAGAACTATTGGCAATCCACTTCTGCGCATATATCCGGAGGATATGAAATCACTACCTCAAAGAAATATCTGTACAGGCATACCACCGCAATAAAGCAAATCTGCAATAAAGCAAGTCACACAAACTTTTTGGTTTCCCAGCACATACAAAGCTATGTTTACACCATACTATAGTCTATTAAGTGTGCAATAGCATTATGCCTAAAAAAACAATGTACATACCTTAATTTTAAAAATTAATGCTATTGGGAAAATGGCACCAACAGACTTGTTCAATGCAGGGTTGCCACAACCTTCAGTTTGTAAAAAACACAGTGTCTGAGAAGCACAATAAAACAAGATATGCCTGTACCCCCATGTTCACTGCAGTACTATTCATAAGAGCCAAGATATGGAAACAATCTGTTTATGAACAGATGAATGGATAAAGAAAATGTGGGCATGTGTTTAATATTACACAGCCTTAAACAAAGAAGGAAATCCTGCCATTTGTGACAACACAGATGAACCTGGAGAGTGTTATGCTACGTGAAATAAGCCAGGAAAGACAAATACTGCGTGGTATCACTTATATGTGGAATCTTAAAAAAAAAAAAAAGTCAAACTCAAAGGAAGATAGAAGAGAAGGGTGATTGCCAGGGGCTAGAGGGTGGGGGAAATGCGGACAGGTTGGTAAAAAGGTACAAATTTCAGTTTTAAGATGAATAAGGTCAGGACTTCCCTGGTGGCACAGTGGGTAAGACTCTACGCTCCCAATGCAGGGGGCCTGGCTTCAAGCCCAGGGCATCGAACTAGATCCCCACATACATGCTGCAACTAAGAGTTTGAGTGCCACAACTAAGTAGCCCACATGCCGCAACTAAGGAGCTGGAAAGCTGCAACTAAGGAGTCCTGGAGCTGCAACTGAGGAGCCCGCCTGCCACAACTTAGACCCAGTGCAACCAAATAAATAAATATTAAAAAAAAAAAAGATGAATAAGGTCTAAGAACCTAATGTATATAACATGGTGACTATAGCTGATAACACAGTATTGTATAATTAGAAGTAATTTGCTAAGAGAGTTGAACTTAAGTATTCTTACCCCCCCCAAAAAAGAGGTAAATATGTGAGGTGATGAATGTGTTAACTTGATTGTGAGAAGCCTCTCACAATGTATACATATATCAAGTCATCATTGTTGACACCTGAAATATATTACAATTTTATTTGTCAATATATCTCAACAAACTGAGGGGTGGGGGGGGGGGGATGATTCCCAAAGTGAAAACAAGCACTATATAAATATAACGTGGTATTATTTTTCAAAAACCAGTCTCTCTCAATCATCCCTTTAGTCACTCTCTCAGTCAAAACTCTAAATATTCCTGTAAAATTTGCCATGCATTAGTATTATAACAGCTCTCTTAAGTTTAACAGTACTATGGCAGCCTCTTAAGTTTACCCCTTGTTTCAAAACTAATCTGTATCTAACCCAGACTTACATGCAAAGTGAACACCTTCCTCTAAAATCTGCTCCCTGCCATTCTGTATTTTTAATTTCACCACTCTCCTCTACCCATTTACCCAGCTTAGAAATCTTCCCAGTTTTCTGCTGCCCATACCACATGCCATCAACTGTCTCATTTTAGATTCTAACTCTCTACATTCCCTTACATCCATAATTCCTTGTATGCCTGCTGTAAAAAATTATCCACAGATTTAGTGGCTTAAACAACACAAACGTATTATCTTACAGTTCTGGAAGTCAGAAGTCTAAAATCAGTCTCACTGGGCTAAGATCAACATGTCACCAGGGCTTTGTTCCTTCTACAGTCTTGAGAAAATCTGTTTCCTTGCCCTTTCCAGCTTCTAAAGACTGTCCGCTCCTTGGTTCATGGTCCCACATCATCTGACTTTGGTTCATGGTCCTTCCATCATCACATTTCCTCTCTCCCTCTGCTTCTATCATCACACGGCCTTTTCTGACCCTGACTTTCCTGCTTCCTTTTACAAAGACCCTTGTGTTTACATAGGACCTACAATCCAGGATAATCTCTCCATCTCCAGGATCCCTATTTTAATCTACAAAGGTCCCTTTTGCCAAGTAAAGTAACATATCACAGGTTCACATGGACATCTTTGAGGGGGCCATTATTCACATCTTCCTCTTCTATTCTCAAGGCCACTGTTCTATTTCAGACCTCATTACCTCTTCTCTAGGTTACCTTATCATCTTAAAAATAACTGATCTCTTTAAATCAAATCTCTCCTTGCCCCAATTATTTCTACAGACACCATAACCACACTAATCCTCACTTTTCAGTGATTATTACATGTCTCAAATTCACTCACTTTCCTTCTCTTTTTAGTAACTATTCCAAACCTTCACACCTTCTTCAAGCTCACAACATTCCCAAAGTCTTTTCTTAAAATCACTTTACTTATTTTTCACAGAAAAAAACAAAGGTTATCGGGTATGTTTCCTGCCTGCAAACTTTTTTTTTTTATTTTATTTTTATTTATTTCGGCTGCATTGAGTCTTTGTTGCTGCATGCGCGAGGGCTTTCTCTAGCTGTGGCGAGCGGGGGCTACCTTTGTTGTGGTGCGCGGGCCTCTCACTGCAGTAGCTTGTCTTGTTGCGGAGCAGGGGCTCTAGGCGCACGGGCTTCAATAGTTGTGGCATGTGGGCTCAGTAGTTGTGGCTCATGGGCTCTAGAGCGCAGGCTCAGTAGCTGTGGCACATGGGCTTAGTTGCTCCGCCCTGCCTGCAAATTTAATCCGTATCTCTATCCACTTTATATTCCACCTGATCTCAGAGCAGAGGTGTTCCTCTTTCTATCTAAGGCTAACTCCTGTAATAATACTTTCAATCCCATATTCTCTAGATCCTTACTTCAGAGTTTGGCCCACAAACCAAAGCAGCATCAGCTTCATCCAGGAGTTTATGAGAAATGCTGTATCTCAGGCCCCAACCCAGACCTTCTGATTCAGAATCTGCATTTCAACAAAATCCCCATTATAGTTTGAGATGCTCTATGCTAGGCTCCTCTAGGGAGGAGGAGATGAGATGCTCTATGCTAGGCTCCTCTAGGGCTACTCCATTACTTGTGACTTCAACCTTTTGCTGTCTATTCACTATTTCCCCTGAGGAAATAAATAACTCAAGACTCTAAGATCTTTAAAAACAGACAAGAAAAAACAAGCAATAAATGGTACCTTGATATTGTATCTTTATCTCTCCTTCCAATTACAGCCAAATTCTCATCCACCCCACATGCTCCTGAAACCACTCTAATCTGGCTTATATGTCCTCACTGTAATTATTGAGGTGACCAATGACCTACCTCTGGAGGAAAAATAAAGGGAAAAGGAAAGAAAAATATCAATATCTATGATGACAATGTTGACTATACCCTTAAAAAACACTTTCTAACCACTTCCACTACCGTTTTCTTCCTGATTGTTTTTTTACTTCTATGGCCATTTCTCAGGGCTCCTTGAGGTTCCTCTTCTTCATTATACCAATTCTCCCACGTCCCCATGATAACTTAATTCATATGTATGTATGGCTTAAATTATCACCTAAACATTGATTACCCCCCGAAGTCATCCTCCACCCCTCCCAAATATCCTAAATGCACCTTCAACACAATACAGCTGAAGCTATTAGGCTTCCTCTCCAAATCCACCCCCTTTCTCCTTAAATATACCCTATCCTCAGGCAGTGGTATCCACTGAAGTAGCAGAAATCCAGAAGTCATTCTATATTCCACCTGATCCCTTTCCTCCCTTCTCCCGTATCCAACTGATCTCCAAGTCCTGTCAATTCTATATCTCAAGCATGTCTCCAATTTTCGAGGCTCTTTTCCCCTTAGCTACTATTTCACATGAGGTCCTACCTCATCTCTTACTTTGCCCAGTGTAATAGTCTCCTTACCAGTTTCCCCACCTCGAGTCTCTACCTTTTCCAATTTACTGCCACCTGAATCTTTCAGTTACCCTCTATCAAAATTCTTCATAGCCTTGCACTGCACACAAAACCTTGTCCAGCCATCCCAAAGCACATAAAGTGCCAGGTCTAGAATGTTTCTCTCAT
>NW_006789826.1:872324-890069 GCF_000442215.2 Lipotes vexillifer | reverse complement strand
CTTTCCCTATTTTATCTGCTAAGCAAAGGGATACTTCATAGCAAAGCACAAACGTCTACCACACCTCTATAAAGCCTCCCCTTATTATGCCAGGCAGCTGCAGATGTTCCTTGAACTATGATCCTACAACACTTCATTCACATTTCATTAAAATAATAATCTGTCTTCCCCAACTAAACTGAGATCACTGAATTCTCATAGCCCTGACTAGCACAGACCTGGCACTGGCAGATGCTCAATAAATATTTGCTGGTAGTATTCCTACTGAATAGAATTCACCTTCCTTAGTCTAGTATTAACGTGCTGCATAATCCGTCTGGTCCTAACCTACCTTTCCTTATCAAGTTCTGAATTTGCCTAATGCTCCGCTCCGTTACTCCCACAGATTGGCCCACTGAGATCATCCTCTTCTCCTCCATCTTATATTGAAGTCCTATCCACCTTTCAAGGCCTAGTTCAAGAGTCCTTCCTTCTTCATAAAGCCTTACCACCAACTCCAAGAAAAAAGCAAGCTCTCCTTTCTTTGAATCCCTATAGCACCTTATCTGCATCCTTCTTAAGATCTTTATCATTCGTAACATTGCACTTTAGATGTTACCACATTATCTACTAGACTATATCCTCTTAAGGAGCAAACACCAGATCTAATTCATTTTTGTATCACTACACAGCCCTTAACGTAAGAACACACAGATGGTAGTCTTTTATTAAATAAACAAGCATACCACACTGCACCCCACAGTTTACAAAATACTTTTATAGGCATTTTTCATTTGACTTGCTCTTTATATCAACCAAGGCATAAGAGAAAGCAGATGGAAGAACTAAGATAAAGAGGGTCAAGAAATTTACTTAGAGGCCAGGAGCTATGAAAAGGTAGAGTCAATACTCAAGAGCAAGTCTTCCAGTTTAAAGCCAGGCATTATTTATTGCTACCACACCATACTACACCCTTCCCCTCCATTTATTTAAATCTTATCTGTCTTTATGGGTCAAGGTAAAGTCCCATCTTCTCTGTAACCTTCTCATTTGCTGAAATCATATAACACTTGCTACATACCACCTTGTATTTTTATGTCTATGTTTTTTAAAAACATAAATTGGATTATACCACACCTTTGCCTAACACTCTCCAATGGCTTCTCAATGCATTTAGAATAAAATAAAAATCTTTTTGTGATCCACAAAACCCAAATTGCCTCTCATCTTTATTATACCCTCCTTCACTCACTAGCCTCCAGCCACACAAGCCTCTTTTCTGTGTCTTCAAAGGGTCATGCTTTGCAACCTAAATGTCCATCAACAGATGAACTGATAAAGAAGATGAGGTATATACAACAGAATATTACTCAGCCATAAAAAAGAATGAAATAAGGTCATTTGCAGCAGCATGGATGGACCCAGAGCTGATCATACTAAGTGAGGTTAAGTCAGAAAAAGAAAAACAAACATATGATATCACTTATATGCAATCTAAAAAAAAATGATACAAATTAACTTATTTACAAAACAGAAAGAGACTCATAGACATTGAAAACAAACTACCAAAGGGGAAAGGGAGGGGAGGGATAAATTGGGAGTTTGGGATTAACAGATACACGCTACTGTATATAAAATAAACAATAAGGACCTACTGTATAGCACAGAGAACTGTATTCAATATCTTATAATAAGCTATAATGGAAAAGAATCTGAATGAGAACAGATATATAGAGATAGAGACAGAGATGTATAACAGAATCACTTGGCTGTACACCTGAAACTAACACAGCATTGTAAATAAATTATACTTCAATTTTTTTAAAAATGAGAAAAAAAATGAAAGTCACACTTCTTCTTGATTTGATACCTTAAAACATTGTTTTTTATCTTCCTGGGATGCTTAGATCATCACATAGCTGACGCTTGTCATTTAGGTCTCCATTTAATTATCAACTTCATAGTGAGGTTGATAAATTAGAAAGATAAATTAGCACATATACACCTCTCTTCTCTGCCAATGTCTTATTTACTACTATAACTCCAGTGCTTAAAACTATGTCTGGCATATAATAAGAGGTTAAAAGATATTTACTGAAGTGATTAATAAAAGTAAAGAACAAGTTATCTACTTCTCTGAATGTCCGCAAATACTAGCAGAATGCTTTGGGTAACTGATACCCAGCTAGTTAACTAATAGGCATAGGTCCACTGATAAAATTCTACTTAAACTAAAAAGATTTAGGAGACAGAATTACATTTAGTTAACTAGCTTCTTCATATAAACATTGAGATAAATTTATTATTTTTATTAACAGCCAAACATTTTACATCCATTATCCCACAGGGACTTAATAAGCAAAACTAATTTTTCTAATGTAAAACTATATTTATTCCTTCTTTTTAATAACTAGAGGGTCTTCTTGATTAAAAAAATAATTCAGTCACAGAAGAAATACAAATGGCCATTTAAGACATTTAAATGTTGTCTCTTCTCTGGTAACCAGAAAAGGCAAAATAAAATGTTGGTAATAAATTTACAACCATCACAATGGCAAAAAGAAAAATTCTGAAAATATCAAGTATTCACCAGAATTTAGAGAAACGGTCACTCATATAAATTATCAGAGGGAATATAAAATTGCTAACTAAGCCTTTTAAAAAAAGGCAATTCGGTAGTACCTATCAAATGCTTTTGATCTGCAATTTCACTTATAAGAACATATCCTACAAAAACATTTCCAAATGTGTCAAAAGTTATCACTCAGATATCCTTTAAAGGACTGTTTGTAATATAAAAAAAAAAAAAATGAAAAAACAGCTTAGTGCCCAACAGTTGATGGTTAAATAAAGGTTGATAGATTTCATTATGGAATTCTATGTAGCCATTTGGAAAGATCTTCAAATCGTACTGTTAAAAAAAAAGTAAAAAACAACACTTTTGGCATAATAACATTCTTAATGTTTATGTGTATATATGTTTGTATGTAAGTATATATGCAGAAAAAGGATGTACACCAATCTATTTACACGGTTATATATTTGGAAGGAAATGGGAATGAAAAGGGCATAAAGGGTAGCTTTCACATCTTGCTACACCTCTGTACAGTTTTCAAGCATTTCATATGTTTTAAATATAAAAAGAGTATAGGTTAAAAAAAGTCACACAATTTCGTTGTATAAAACTGAAAAATGCAGAAAAATTTAAGGATAAACACCAACAGAAAACTTTAAAGATGAACACTACCAGAAATTACTACAAACCAGAATGTATAGTATTTTACAATGTTTTTTACACTGTCACTTTCTTTAATAAAAATGAAAAAAGTTGTATCAATTTATTTACTCCAGTACACCAACTGCTTAACTTCAAAGAATTAAATTTAGAAAATCATGCATGCTTAAGTAACACTAAAGGAAACACTATCGACCTTAATGCATATATTTTCCATAATGAAACATTTTTCATATGTTTCTTCCAGCAGAGTCTATGAGGAAACTGATGTGGCCAATCACTACGCACATACTACAAAACAGGAGACTTCCTCTTTTCCTAGCCCATAGGACAACAGTGGATAATTACACAGACGTGTGTGTAAAGGACACCATAGGACAATAGTGGATAATTACACAGGCTTGTGTGTAAAGGACAACCAAAGCATCTGGAATTTTTCTGACACCAAAAATTAGACTCTGAGGGAAACAACTTTAATCAAAAAATAAAACAAATGCATTTATGAAAAATTCACAGCTAAAATCATTTTGTGGAGAAAGACTAAATGTTTTCCATACCTAATCAGGAACAAGGCAAGGTAGTCCAATCTCACCTCTTCTAATCAACACTGAACTTGAAATTCTAGCTGTTATAATTAGGCAAGAAAAAGAACTAGACCAGGGGAAAATAAAGAAATAAAACATTCTCTATTTGCAGATAAAATATCTTGTATATAGAATATCTTAAGGAATCCGCTAAAAAACTATTAAAATTAATAAGTCAGCAAGATGGCAGGATACATGATCAATATAGAAAAATCTTCTGTAGGGAATTCCCCAGCAGTCCAGTGGTTAGGACTCAGCACTTTCACTGCCAGGGCCCGGGGTTCAATCTCTGGTCGGGGAACTAAGATCCTGAAAGATGCGCGGAGCAGCCCAAAAAAACAAAGAAACAAAATACTACTGTAGTTCTACACAGTAGCAATGGACAATCAAAATTTACTTACAAAACAAGGTCCTACTGTACAGCACAAGGAACTACTAATTCAATATCCTATGATAAACCATAATGGAAAAGAATATGGAAAAGAATATATATATCTATAACTAAGTAACTCTGCTGTACAGCAGAAATTAACATAACATTGTAAATCAACTATACTTCAATACAATTTTTTTAATTTACCCCCAAAATTTAACTTACAATAATAATTCCCATTGCAATAGCCTTAAATAGAACACCTAAGAATAAATTTAACAAAAGAAGTGCAAGGATTGTACCTACAACAAAAAACACCATTGAAAATACTAAGGAAAATCTAAATAAACGGAAAGACATTCCATGTTCAGGTATTAGATGACTTAACATTATTAAGGTGGTAATACTCCCAAACTGATCTCCAGATTCAGTGCAATCCCTATGAAAATCCTTAACTGCCTTTCTTGCACAAATTGGCAAGCTGCTCCTAAAATTTGTGTGGAAATGCAAAGGATATCCCCACCACCCTCCCCTGCTCCCACAAAAAAAAAAGACAATAAACACAAAGTCAAAGCAATCTAAAAGAGAAAATTTGGAAGGTTCATACTTCCTGATTTCAAAAATTACCGCGAAGTTAGAATAGTCAAGACTGTGTCGTACTGGCATAAGGATGGACATGTAAATCAATGGAACAGAACTGAGAGTCCACAAAATTAACTGAAAATAGATCGAAGATCAAGATGTAAGAACTAAAACGATAAAACTCCCTATTAGGAGAAAATATAGGAACAAATCTTTGTGACTTTTAATTAGGTAAAGCCTTCTTAGGTATGATACCAAAGCACAAGCAACAAAAAGAAAAATTAACTAGACTTCATCAAAATTTAAAACTTTTGTGCTTAATAGATATCAACAAAGTGATACAACAGGAGTAAATATTTGCAAATCAAGTATCTGTACCATAATTTATTTATCTGCCCCCCTATTCAGAGTACTTAGGTTGTTTCCAGTTTTTGTTATTAGGTAGGAATTATTCATTCCATTTTACAAGTAGAAAGACTAGAGCTCAAAAAGGATAAGTAAATAAATTGTGTGATATTGCTCTGCTACAAAAGCACCAGAGTTAGCGCCTAAATTCACATCTGTATTATTTCTAAGTCTTTGCTTTTTCCTTTATACTGTATCTCTACCCAGCCAACCCAAGGCACAAGATCTGCCAACCACATAGTAGTCTTCTGGCTGTTCCGTTGACCGCTACCCTAGGAATTCTTTTTTCTTCTTCTTCTTTTGGGTCCATAAACAATGTCTCAAAAGCTAAGTGACTTGTCCAAAGTTACACTGCTACAATAGCCCAAGTGGTTGCCAACAAGTTACTTGTGGAAGACTCCATTTCTTTGTACTAAATTAAAGTTGACTCTCCCAAACACAAGAGTTTGTCTCTCTAGGAGAAGGAGAAATGTTGCAAGTCATATTAAGGGACTTGGATCCAGAATATATAAAGAACTCTTAAGATTCAACAATAAGAAGGCAACAAGCTTTTAAAATGGGTAAAGGATTTGAATAAACATTTCCCCAAAAAAGATATACAAATGGCCAATAAACACATGAAAAAATGCTCAACATTATTAGTCATTAGGGAAATGAAATCAAAAGCACAATAAGATAGCACTTTAAACATAAGGATGTCTATGATTAAAAAAAACAACTATTGTCAAGGATGTGGAAAAACTGGAACCCTAACATACTGCTGGGTGGAATATAAAAATTGATGCTGCCACTCTGAAAAATAGTTTGGCAGTTTCTTAAAATGTTAAATATAAGCTTACCATATGACTCAGAAATTCCACTCTTAGGTATATACTCAAGAGAAATAAAAACATATCTCCATGCAAAAACTGTACACAAGTGTTCAAAGGAGCATTATTCATAACAGACCAAAGTGTAAACAACCCAAGTATCCATCAACTGATGGTAAAATATGGTATATCCATATAATAGAACACTACTTTGCTAAAAATGGAATGAAGTACTGATACACGCTACAACATATATGAACCTTAGAAACATTAAGTTTAATGAAAAAAGCCAGTCACAGAAGACCATAAACGGTATGATTCCATTTATATGGAATGTCCAGAAAAGGCAAGACCATGGAAACAAGAAAGTAGATTAGCGGTTGTCAGAGACTTGGGGAGGTGGGAATGCAGAGTGACTACCACCGAGTTTCTTTCAGGTTTGATTAAAATGTTCTAAAATTAGTGGCAATGGTTGCACAACTCTGAATACACTAAAGACCACTGATTGTACTATTTAAAAGTAAATTGTATAGTTATTTTAAAAACTAGAAAAAGTAAATAACGTAACACTGAAATGTTTCGTGTTTATTCTAAAAGTGTATTTCCTTTCCTTTATGCTCTTAATGGAACACTGAAAGTTAAAAAAAAAAAAAAAAAGGACAGATGGCTTGACTTTCTGCAGATTTGCTCAGGCAAACAAGTTCTAATCCACTGAGCATAACCCTGTCTTCATGTTTCACTGAATCATGTCTTGAGACGTGTTTTTGAAGAGAGAAAAAGGAAAGATGGTGAGAATAGCACAGGAAGGGCTTAATACTTGATTTGCACGAAGGCACATACTTGTGATTAGTCTAACTCTAGTCATCATGAATTTATTCATAGGCCAATATTAGACTATGCTAATAGCAAAATTTATTGTAGTTCTATACACTAGCAATGGACAATCAAAATTAAATTACAAAAACAATACCCATTATAATAGCCTTAAAAAAAATACCTAGGAATTTAACAAAGTAGTTCAAGGATTGTACCCTGAAATATTTTTTATAAATTGAAAAGATTAAGGAAAACCTAAATAAATGGAAAGACATTCCATTTTCACGTATTAGATGACAACATTATTAAGACAGGAATACTCTCATATTAATCTCCGGATTCAATGCAATCCCTGTGAAATTGTTTGTAAATTCTGAGGTGCTGGATATTTTATTATCCAAATCAATTTAATATTATTTGTCAGGTATCTATCACCTATAGATACAACAGGTGGCAGGTGCTTAAGAGACACTAAGATTAAAAAAGAAACTCATGGAACTTAAAATCCAGTGGCTGGGGCTTCCCCGGTGGCGCAGTGGTTAAGAATCTGCCTGCCAATTCAGGGCACACGGGTTCGAGCCCTGGTCCGGGAAGATCCCACATGCCGCAGAGCAACGAAGCCCGTGCACATCTACTGAAGCCTGCGTACTCTAGAGCCCGCGCGCCACAACGAAGAGTAGCCCCCACTCGCCACAACTAGAGAAAGCCCACGGCGCAGCGACGAAGACCCAAAACAGCCAAAAATAATAACTAAATAAAAACAAATAAATTTTTTTTTAAATCCAGTGGCTGATGCAAAAACAAATTATTACAGAAACTCTCGTCAAACTACACAAGCCAGGAGTGAAATAAGTCAAAGTACCCAGGGGGAAAAATACATATATACAGAATTCCATACCTAGCAAAAATATCTTTCACAATGGAGACTTTTTCAGACAAAACAGCAGACCTGCATTAAAAGAAATGTTCAAAGCCATCCCTCTGGCCAGAGAAAAATATTACATTAAAATTTGGATCTACACAAAGGAAAGAGAAATGTTTGAAAAGGTATGTATAAAAGTAGGTAAATGACTTTTCTCATTTTAAATTTCATATCTACACATAACATACATAAGTTATACATATGTAGAAATAAAACATATGACAAGAACAGTACAAAAGACAAGAAGAAGAAAATGGAGGTATGCTCTTGTAATGTTATATTATACATGAAGGTAGACTGTGATAAATTAAAGATGTATATTACAAAACCAAGGATGTATAAGCACAGGGAACTATTTTCAATATCTCATAATAACCTATAATGAAAAAGTATATATAAATTATTGAATCACTTCACTGTACACCAGAAACACAACACTGTAAATCAACTACACTTCAATTAAAAAAAAAAAAGTTAAAAAGAAACCCAAGGAGAAAAAAACGTGTGAACATGAGTTAGGCAAAGTTTGAGGGCACAGGCGATGACAAAGAACATAAATCATAAAAGAAAAAACTGCCAAATGAGATTTCATGAAAATTTAAAACTTCTGCTTTTGAAATTACTGTTAAGGAAAGGTGAGCCAGGAAAGGTGAGCCACTGGCTCACCTTTGCAAAACATGTATCTGATAAAGAGTTTGTATCCAGAATATGGACAGAACTCAATGAGACAAACAACCCAATTCATAAACAATATGGACAAAACATTTTAAGACACTTCTCAAAAGACATGAAGAGCAAATAAGAGTACAGAAAGATGCTCAACATTATTAGTCATTAGGGAATTGCCAATAAAACCACAATGATATACCACTATACCTCTACTAGAACAGCTAAAATCAAAGACTGACAAAAACTGAAGTCTCAGTGAGAATGTGAAGCAACTGGAATGCTCATACACAGCTGACTAGAACACAAAGACTAGCAAAATGGTACAGCCATTTTGGAAAACAGGCTGGCATTTTCTTATGAAGTCAAACATTCACTTAACCATAAAACACAGTAGTCCCACCCCTAATTTGCTCACAGATAATAAAAGCAAAAGATCTATATTCAAATGTTCACAGCAGCTTTGTTCATAACAGCTCAAAACTGGAAACAACTCAATTGTTTATCAACTGGGTAATGGGATAAGCAAATTGCAGTATATTCATAAATGGAATATGACTCAGCAATAAAAAGGAACAAACCACTCGAACATGCAACAACATCAGTGAATCTCAAAAGCTGGCTAAGTGAAAGGCAGACAACAAATATTACATACCATATAATTCCATTTATATGACATCAAGAAAGGTAAAACTAATGTGACAGAAAATAAATTAGTGGTTGCCAAGGACCACAGGTAAGAGTAGGGGACAGACTGCAAAGAGGCACAGGGAACTTTTGGGGGCAACAGGAATGTTCCAGTTATCATGATTGTGGTGATTCATCAAACCCATTTAATTGCACACTTAAAACTGGTGAACTGTACTATATGTAAAGTTATACCTCAATAAAACTAGTTTTTAAAAGGAATGAATGAAACATGTCCAATATATGGGGGTGGGGGTGGAAAACTCTAATTATTCCAAGTCTGGATATAATAAATATTCATAAAAGTGATCTCGGTGCAATAAGCATTAAGAGAAATCACTTTGGGATAAGATTAATGAAGGCTTCATAGATGACACATGAACTACGGTTGAAAAAATGGACAAGTAGGATTGGCCAATTGAGGGTAGGGCATAAACTAACGTACAGGGGGCTTACAACTCCATGTTTTTAAAATGGTAAGGAGTCCAGTTTGTATTGTCATCAACACATACAGTGAGAAATAAGGTTATTTTGGGTCAGTCTATGATGGAGAATCTTAAATGCCCAGTTCAAGAATTTGACTCTGTAAAAATGTTTTACAAAAAAATGACAGAATCAAAGTGGCATTTTGAGATTAATTTGAATGCAGAAAACAGGAAGGGCTCAAAGAGAAAAAGCCCAAATGCAATCAAAATCAACAATAAGGATGTAAGCTACAGAGTTTCGAACTAAATAAGAGTAGACCAGGGCTTCCCTGGTGGCACAGTGGTTAAGAATCCACCTGTCAATGTAGGAGACACAGGTTCGAGCCCTAGTCCAGGGAGATTCACGTGCCATGGAGCAACTAAGCCTGTGCGCCACAACTACTGAACCTGCACTCTAGAGCCTGTGGACCACAACTACTGAGCCCACATGCCACAACTACTGAAGCCCACGTGCCTAGAGCCTGTGCTCTGCAATAAGAGAAGCCACTGCAACAAGAAGCCCACGCACCGCAACAAAGAGTAGCCCCTGCTCACCCCAACTACAGAAAGCCTGCGCACAGCAATGAAGACCCAAACACAGCAATGAAGACCCAACGCAGCCAAAAATAATTAATTAATTAATTTTAAAAAAAAAAAGAGTAGACCAAAGACCATTACAGAAGGACAAATTAGAACAAGCAATTCAGTAGAACTCAGGAGAGAGAGGAGGTAAGTATTACTAAGGTTTTGGCACTGGATGCTTGGGAGAAACTACTGCCACTTGAAACACGTGCGCACGGACACACAAATCAAAAAGTTCTTAAAACTAAACGTTACATAAACAAGGTTAGAAGACTCACAAAAATACTAATACCACAAAAAACACTTAATATCTCTAATACAAAGAGCTCTTATAAATTAGAAAAACAGCAAATAATGAATCAAGAAATCAGAACATCCAACATACAGATGAAAAGAAAGGCAGCCTTATTAGATATTAAAGAAACAAATGAAAAAAAATAACGGGACATCTGACAACTGCAAGTGATGGTGGGACTGAAGAAACAGGCATTCTCACACTGTTGGGAAATATAAATTGGTAAAAGCCTTCTAAAAGGGCAATATGACAGTGTATCAGAACTATAAACCTAGAAACCATTTTTGACCCCAGCAATTTTATCCCTAGGAAATCCAATCTAGAGGAGATAATGGGCAAATGCACACAAAAATTCTGCAACGGATGCATAAACATAGAAAAACACAAAAAATAAAAAAAATAAGAATCTAGCAAAATGGACCTGGCCGGCCAAAGAAGTTATGGTATATCCATACAACAGAATACTAGGAGCCAATATAAAGAATATACTATGGAGTACAGGGTACAAGATAGCATTGTAGTATGTTATGTAAAATCTTATGTCCTTATGCATATATGCATAGAAGTCTAGAAGAATGTTCATCAAAATGTCATGGGGTTGATCATCTCAGTTAGCTGGATTCAAAGGGACTTTTAATCTCATACTTTTCTGTACTAACAAAATTTCTACCATGAGCCTCTATTATTCTTTGTAGATATGTGAAAAATAACGAAGAGCAATATCAGAAAAAGAAATGACTCCAAGAGAAGTGAAATAATTAATTTAATGGTGGATAAATTAAGTCTGAAGTGTCAATAAAATACCTCAGTGAAAGTATCCCTATACAACTGAAAATGCAAAAAACGGAAAAGAAACAGAAAATGGGCATGCAGCCTATTAACTACTTTCGTTTTCAGTTCCTCTCACCACCTTTTTCATTTCCATTTTATGCAAATTCCAATTTTTAACCTAGACTTTAATCCTCTAACCTACATTTATTTTCCAAATATATTAAGAACACTAGATTCTACCATAATTTGCATGTGCAGAAATTCAAGGAACAAAATCACTGCGAATAAGTAATACTTTTCATAATACTTTTGCTTCAAACACCCACTTTAAAGTTTACAGATATCTACATATGAAACAAAGCCAACCAAAAACAAAAATAACAACAAAAACTTAAATGATATTCATAGAAAACATACAGAATAAAAGATTTAAATGACCGTAAATATGAATATTAAGCAACATTAATTTTCAGCTGGTTTCTCAAAAATAGTTATTAATTTTTCAGTCAGGAAATAAAAGCTTGACATACAGTCTACTCAGAAAATTTTCACCAAGAAAAACAGATCATTTATCTTGATCATACAACAGAGTACAAATATAAATACTAAGTCTGAATTTATTCTTTTTTTTTTTGGCAGCGCTGGGCAGGCAGCATGTGGGATCTTACTTCCCGGACCAGGGATGGAACCCGTGCCCCCTGCATTGGAAATGCAGAGTCTTAACCACTGGACTGCCAGGGAAGTCCCTGAATTTATTCTTCACACTAAAAGTGACTCCCAACATCCTTGACTCATTCCAGTAAAGCATCAGCTAGAAGGGGGAGGTTCTTAAATTTTCTCCTTATAAATCAAAACAATTACTCCCCCCATCCTAGAGTATACGTAAACCAAAACAGCAAGCAAATTTAGAGATACAACTGGCATTTATGCAAAAGCTGGTTTGCATTAATCTGTGGACAAAAATATTCAAATTAATTCAACCACTAATAAATACACTTTGGAATTTGTCCTCTAGAAGCTTACAATCTAGTAGAGAAAACACAAATTTTTAAAAGCTCTACAGCAAAGAGAAAATAAAGTGCCGCAGGAATATAAGAAAAGGAATTAACTTTTTCTGGATGAATGGAGTAAAGGTCTCAAGATGGAATTTGAGCTGGGTTTTGAACGCAAAGCTGGAGGCAGAGAAGAGGGAAAAAAGGCATGTCAAGCTAAAAGAACAGCAAAAGGAAAAATGTAGAGAAATACAAGTGCCTCTAAAAATAGAACTCTGATAGAATGGGACCAGATATAAAAGGCATTACCTGACAATGCATTAGAAAATTTGGACTTCATTTATGGAAGTGATACAATCTAACCAAAATTTTCAGCAAACTCTCCTGAATAAAGAATGAATTGGGAAGAAAAGAATAACAGGAAGTCTGATTACAAATGAGGGCCCGAACTAAGGTACTGGAAATGGAATAAATATTAGTGTTAGAACAAAAATGTGATAGAGAATGAGCAGATGTAAATGTCAGGCAAGGTTGGATCAGGGAAGCAGCAAAACACAAGCCCATCTTGGAAACGAAAGGCTTACAGTTTGGAGACTTAAGACAGTTCACTTAAATTCCCATTCCTTCTGAGTGTTTCCGCATTTATCCAACTATCCTGTATTTTTTAACACTTTTGAAAAGCTTTTTAAGAATTCAATTCATCTAAGGATATTCATGACTTATTTCCAGTAAGTACATATCAAATCAGTATTTTATGGGTAATAGCTTTTTTAAAATTCTGGAATGTCTTCATTTCATATATTTTTTGAGCACTAGTTTTTAGGACAAAACACTAAATAATCCACAACAAGAGATACTGCGTATCATATGCAAATGAATACTAATAAATTCATTTAAATTTCCATCTAGGGTATGCCCATCTTTAGATTCTCAGGGTCTCCATATTATTCCATAACAGAGGTTTCTGCTGCTTCTTGGTGGAAGAGAACTTCCACAGGTTCAGAGAGAGAATCAATTATATATAACAATTTATTGTACTGATTGTAACTGGTCTGACTTGAGTGACTTCAGACCAAGACATCCCATTGCAAAACAACCCTCAATAACTATTATTAGTGTCTTCAAAAAATGTTTTTAGCCTCCTATTCATAAAACCTACAAATTAAAAGGACAAAATGAGTTGAAAGAACCTTTAGAAGAATGTGATTTTTTTAATCTTCAAAATGCTGCAAAGATGGCCAGGAAACAGAAATTAACGCACAAATATCCAAACAGGGGGTGAATTTTAGCAAAACAGATCATTAGGTGAGGTGGTCAGCTCCCTTGAACCCCATGTGAGGTTCAATACTGCACAATATTAAGAGCTGGTACTTCAGAATCAGCCCAGGGTTTGAATCCAAGCTGACCTTGGAACACAAATCACTTAACTTTTTAGAGCTTCAGTTTCCCAATCTATCAACAGAAATGCTCCAACCACAACATGGGTTTTAAAGGTGAATATATGTTAAGTATTTGTCAATGCCTGGCATTCAGTAAAACCTAAATGTCAGTACCACTGCCTCTCATTCTGAACAGCCCCTCTCTTCAGTCCACCTGCACATTTATTATAAGGCCAATCAGCAGAATTATATGACTTCTCACACCCCAACAGTCAAGTAGCAAAGGAAATATGGTAACCCGGTTATACAGGGGAAAACGGAAAGCTAAGAAGGGACTTGATGAAAAGCATCAGCAGCAGAGGGCTGAAGATTCAGATGGTGGCAAAGAGCAGGTTGTGAAGTAGAAGTCAATAGCATAGAGAGGATTTATTCTAGGAACTAACACAGAGAACATCTTCATTCCACGGTCTCAATACCATTTTGAATGTGCATGCATTTCCTTAAAAATATCTGTGACAATTCATTCATATATAAGCTCCATGTGGGCTGGAAAAAGACCACTCTGCTATTTCCTATAGCAAAACACACAGTCTCTATTAAATCCTTACATATCCAGGCCCACAATATTTCACATGCTCAATAAACGCCATCATCTCTTCCTTTACCCATTCAACAATTATTAAGAGTCTACTTGTGCCAGATACTACACTGAGCACTAGGAATACAACAGTCATTAAGACAGGATAATTGCCTTCATGGAGCTCGCAATCCAAGAGTCTATTCGTTAAACAACATGGGCCACCTATCACAATGACTTAAATAAAACTTTCTGCATTAAGCTGGACAAGATAGTTCAATTAGTTATTCCAACACAGTAATAACACATTTGTTATATTTAAAAATCAAGTTCTTTAATCAACTATTTTAACTATAAATTCTGGGCCCCATATTTTAAGCAGGACATTTGACAAACTAGGTATAATATAATGTGAAATCAAAAACTGTATGAAAAATGAGTTTTTTGACCCAGAGAAGAAAAGACTCAAAAGACAAAACAACTGTCTTTACATTTTGAAGAGGCAGCACACAGGTTTGCTCTGAGCTATTCCAAAAAGTTAAACTTGAAGCAATTAGTAGAAGTTACGTGGAGGCAGATTTCTGTTTCAATATGAAGAATTCTAGCATTTCAAGCTATTCAATAAAAATTCCACCACGTTACATTTCTGTAATAGTCTGTAATATTTCTACACTTTGCAAAACACAAATCTTTTTTTCCCTTTAAAAAAAAAATCAGCTTTATTGAGATGTAATTTAAGTACAGCAAAATTCACCAATTTTAAGTGTACATAAAACACAAATTTTCATTTAATCCTTGGAATAACTTAAAAAAACCAAGTATTTCGCTGTTACAGTTTAGGAAACTGAGTCTCCCAGGGTGTTGCTAAGACACTGGGCAAACCAGGAAGTCCCAAATCTAATGGAATAAGCTGTCTCAAAGTAACATCTTCCCACCTCTAGATGTATACAGGCACACAACCAAAAGGCTGGATGTCAGGAATGTTGGCCAAAATATTCTAAAGCTTCTTCCAAACCCAACCACATAGAAACACTGGTGGTCAGTACAGACACCAGGAAAAGATTCAGTAACGAATGGTCCTCTAGAACGCAAGCCTCATGAGGGCAAGGACCTTGTCTCTCTTCATTGCTATATTCCAGTCCTTAAAACAGTATCTGGCATATAATATGTGCTCAATATATATTTGCTAAATACAAATAGTCCCAAATGCACATACCACTGCTCTGAAATACATATAAAATACACAGCACTATCAGATAATAAAGGACCTCACTGAAGTATCCAGCAACTAAAAGGCCTGATAAACACAAAATCCATTCCTAAAATTGCATCATACACCTAAAATTGCTATCTAAAGCACTGAAACTTTGACCTACTCCGTCAAAAACAAATTCATCTGCAAAAACTGCAAGCCTTTTGGCAAACCTATTTTAATTAAAGTAAAATATAAACTCGTACAAGACACAGAAGCTAGATATGGTGAAATGAGTTTTCAATGTTGATAGTCTTTGCTTAAGGCATCAACTAGCACTGAGAGTGTGCTTGAACCCTGCAAGAATGAAGAGATTTATACAGCTGGTTTGGTTTAAAGACAAACACACACAAATCTCCACTCGCATCACATCTTTACACTTACTAGGCTGACGCTTCAAAGAAGTCTAATTTTACTGGTACACATGTTGTATTGAGATTCAACATAACCGTGCTTAGAGGTACTCAGCAGCTGCTTGGCATTACTGAAAAGTAAAACCAATAGGAAAAAACAACGGATATAAACAATTCGTAATACCCTAAACTATAAGGCCTAGAATTTCTAGACATCTAAAAGAATTTAAGAACCTGTAATATCCTCAGAAGTTACTTTTAATTCATTCTGCTTAACAGATAAATATATATCAATGCACACACCGTTTTTGGAGAACAGCATTATATAACAGGCAAGGCATTAACAGCTATATTAAAGAATTACTCCAATTTCACTGAAGTATACCTTTCAAAGATATCTGAACAAAGATCCTGACACTTAAAGGTCTAGTTAACTTTAAAGTAAGTGTAAACAGTAATTTAAAGTACTAGCAGATAGTGTGATAGTTTAAGAAACGTCCAGTACTAAGCCATTCACTCGGTGGCTACACGGGATTACACCAACTAGCTTATGTTTATATTACGTTATTAGCAACTGGGTGTCACCACAAACCAACACAGAAACCACAATCTCATCATTTTTTTCTACTTTTAAAAATCATGACTTTGGAAGATCAGGTAAAAAAAAAACTATTCCACACAAGAATACCATAAAATGAGTATCTTCCTTATCTTACGAATTGAGAACCGTAAGCTTTTTCACATATTGAAAGAATGAACTTGACAGGCTGCTTTTCCCACCGCTGTACTAATTATATGAAACATTTGCAACCCACATCTAACTCTGACATCAGCACCTGGCGCCGATTCTCCTTTACAAATGCTTACTCCCTAAGCTGCAATCCACTCTTAAGTCTCCAGCAACGAAACCACTTCGGAGGGCTTTCAAAACGGTGACAAATCACCCTCCAGGCTGACCCAAAGCAACTGCGCTGGAAAAGCAAAGAGCAGTTTAGAGAAACCCGTTTAAATGGATTAACGCAACACCTTTAAAACGGTGAACCCTTCCTCAGAACCCTTCCCCGCCAGAGCTAGGAGAAACTCTGCTGGACCTGTTGCTTTGTCCCCTCCGAAGCCCCCACAAGGTGCTCGGGGCGCGCGAAAACGCCCCTCCCCACCGGAAGCCCCGTGCCAGGTGAGGTTTTCTCGCCTCGCCGGCCGACTGGAATGCTGCAGCGCCCCATCGCCTCTTGCCCTGCCTCCGAGGCTCTGGCCGGCCCAGCCCGAGACAGACCCCGGGACGCCGGACTCACCTGATCACAGGGCTGTAGGGGCTCCGGGAGCGGCGCCAGCTGCTGCTGCTGTATGGGCTGGGGGACACGTCGCCGCCCCGCTCGTAGGAGCTGTGGCGGCTGTAGCTGGGGGAGCGGCGGCGGCTGTAGGGGCTCGGGGAGCGGGCCAGACGCCGCGAGTAGGGGCTGCTGCCGCCTCCCGCCGGGCTGGGGGACTTGCGGCTCCGCAGGCTCTGCGAGGCCCTGTGGGACACCGGGCTGTCGTCCCGGCCTCCCAGCGGGCTCAGGGATCGCTGCCGCCGCCTGTAGGCCTTGGGCTCGGTCTTGTCCTCCCGGTAGGCCTTGGGCGGCTCCTTGTAAGCCGACGGCGGCTCCTTGGACGACTTAGTCCGGCTCCGGTGGGCCTTCGGGTCTCGGTCCTTGCGGCTGCTACTGCTGCTGGACGTGGCCGAGGCGCTTTTCCGGCGGCCGCCGCTGCTGCTGCTGCTGCCGCTTTTGGCGGCCTCCACCCGCTCCTCGCCGCCGTGGCCGTGGCGGATGCGGGACTTGGAGGCCTCGCCGCCGCCGCCGCCGCCGCCGCGCTGCCCGTCCCGCCGCCGGTGTTCTCGGTGGCGGTCCTTGCTGCGGCCGCTGCTGCTGCGGCGGTCCCGGCGGGGCCTGCGCTCCGACCCCTCCCCGCGCCGCTGGGTGCCGGAGGAGGAGGCCGGACTCCCGCCGCTGCCCCCCGTTCCCCCGGCAGCTGGCGCCGCCC
>NW_006789826.1:827331-871932 GCF_000442215.2 Lipotes vexillifer | reverse complement strand
GCGGTTGCAGGAGCTGCGGCTGCAGGAGCGGCAACAGCAGCGGCGGCTGCTGAGGGGACAGGAATCGCCTCCGCTTGCGGCGTTCCTCCAACTTCTTCTCCGCCCAGCTCAAGCCCCCGCCTCCCCCCAGCGCCGTGTCCGAGCTGCTCGGCATCGCCTAGAGCCCGCCGCAGAGCGCGGCGCGGGTGCGGCCTCCTCCCGGGTCAGATCCTGGCCATCTCCCCCGCCGGAAACGGGAACGGCGGCGGCGGTGGCGGAGGGACACCGAGCACCAGGGCCGGCCGGGAGACGCGCCACGATAATCCGGGTCGGGACTCGGGTCCCTGGGTTCCAGATCACAGTGGGGTACGCAGCGGCCTCCGGGCCCGAGGGAAGCAGGGAATCCGGGCGGAGGAGCTCCCGATCGTGCTCGTCTTCCTAGCCTCGGCAGCAAAAACACCAGATGCGCCGGGCGCTGACCTGCGGGGTAGTCCGGAGTCCTCCAAGTGCCCCCGGGGGTGGGGGAGAGCGACCTCGGCCGCGCTCTCGGCTCGGGCAGCGCAACGCGGAAGTACCACCTTCGTCTCCGCTTCACTCCATCGGGCCCTGACGTTGGGTGCGAGTTCAGGGGAGGGGAGTGGGCGAGACAACAACACGCCTCCGCCGCCTCCTTCTCGTCGACGTTGTCCTCCTGTGGTGGCGGCGACACACGGCGGGCGCCTCAGAAGTGGCCTGGGCCTGACAACAACTCCCGGCCTAAGGCCTCGCGCACTCTGCGGCCCGCAGGGACAGGCGGCGGGGCGGGGCGAGGCGGGGGCGACCGGGCTGCGGCTCACGGTTGGGGCAGCGAGTGTGCGGGGCTGGGCGGGGGGCTGTTTCCGGGGAGATGGGGGCGGGGGGGGCGTTTCTGAGTCTGTGGGGGTGGGTATGGGCCCTGACTTTCTTCTTCCTTCGGCGCGGCGAGCAGAGGCGGTGGTGCTGCCCCTTTCCTCCGCTTCCCCCCCCCCTTCCACGAGGAGGCTCCTGGTGTGCGCGGCTGGCCCGGCTCGCTCCTCCCCTTCCCTCTCCGCTCCTCGTCAGGAGGAGGGAGGGAGATGGAACTTGCTGGTTGGGCCCTAACCTCCACAACCCCTCCTTCTAGCCTCGCTCTTTCGGCCTTTCCCCTCTTCGGCCCTGACGCAAGGCCGGGGGCGCGCACGCACGTCGCGCTCCGAGAAAGCCCAAGGTGAGTGGTGTCAGGGGCAAAGGAGGCGGGAACAAAGTTGCCGCGCACGGGCGTGCTCGCTCCCGCCAAGCGACGGGAGTCTGGCCCGGAAGTGAGGGAACGTAGAGACGGCTCCACTTCCGATGGGGGTGGGACTCTGTGAAGAAGAGTTAAAGAAAGGAGAGGGTTCGTGCGCCGCCCACTACTGTCGCTGGAGAGTCTCGGAGCGATGGCGCGCTGGTCGTGCTGGTTGCATACGTCCAGCCCGCAGCACCGGCTCTGGATCTTCGCAGGCGCCGCACGGCGAGAGCAAGAATCTGGAGACTCAGGAATAATGCCATTAATGGCCTTCTGGGCTGGATAATCACCCCGTCGTCTCCTCTCAGCCACGCCCGGACGGAGGTTGGAACAGCTGCGAAAAAGGAAGAGAGGGCACCCTGCAAAAGAGGGCGGAGATGGCGTTAGCTTAAACTATCTCTTGTACACCCAAGTTCCAGGCCCCATCTTCACCTGAAAACACAGTTGGAAATCCCAGTCTGGCGCTTCCGTAACACTGAAGTTTAAAAAAAAAAAAAGTTAATACGAGGAATAATGAAACGTCGAAAGGAACTCCGGGAAACCCCAAAATTTTTACCGGCGGCCTTGAAGTCAAAACATCTCGCTCAAATGAGAGCTGCCCTCTTGGCACTTCACCCTCTTTCACCTTAACTATCCAAACCTGTGGGGCTGCAAAGCATAATTATTCGGTTACCTCACGTCTCATTTCTTGCATTACCAGGTTAGCCTTAACTTAAATGGCTTATTGGTTTGGGTTTTTTTTTTTTTTAATTTTAATTGTATTATAGTTGACTTACAATGTTGTGTTTCAGGTGTACGCGAAGTGAATCAGTTATACATACGCATATACCCACTCTTTTAGATTCCTTTCCCATATAGGCCATTACAGAGTATTGAGTAGAGTTCCATGTGCTACACAGCAGGTCCTTATTAGTGGCTTATGGGGTTTTAATATGGTTGCAAAGAGAAGCTGAGCAGTGCATTCAATGGCTACATGTAGTCACCCGTTTTCAAGTTTATTTGTTCAGTGCATCAGTTGGTTCTTAGTTCTTAAACACTTGGTACCCATCCATCATTCATGCCTTAATAATTTTAATACACTAACACTGTATCTCAGTCTGGACTCACTTAAGCTGAAATCAGACTTCACTGAAAGAGTACAAAGGGTGTTTGCTGAAGAATAAAGGAGGAGGCAAAGGAGTAGGTAATCTTGAAGGCAGTTCATTTACCAGGAGGATAGGCCCCGGGTGGGCCACTCAGTGGGACCTACCACGCAGCCAGAAGGATGTGGTAAATGCACTGGGAAACTGAATAGAAAAGTAAGGGACAAGGTGCCTAAAAACGTTTTTCCTTGGCAGTATTGCTGCCTGAAGTTCCTACAACCTAAACCTGTTAGCGAGAGGCTTTTTCCAAAAAATTACGATCAACCTGCCCCATCATCCTACTTTGAAAAGCCTGGAGTACAGAACAAGGAGAGCAAAATGGATTTATCTAGCAGTTCATCACATACGACCAACTCCAGGTAAGAATATCATCTTCTGTCCTATACTTGCAAAGAAAACATGTTCCAAAGTAAATGGGTAGCTTCCAGTCCAGGTTGCAAACAGAAAACATGTACTAAAATTTTTTTTTTTTTTTTTTTCTTGCGTTATGCGGGCCTCTCACTGTCGTGGCCTCTCCCATTTGCGGAGCACAGGCTCCGGACGCGCAGGCCCAGTGGCCATGGCTCACGGGCCCAGCCGCTCCGCGGCACGCAGGATCCTCCCGAAACGGGGCACGAACCCGCGTCTCCTGCATCGGCAGGCGGACTCTCAAGCACTGCGCCACCAGGGAAGCCCTACTAAAATATTTTTAGTGGGGTTCTGCCACCCAATATGTTTCTGCAAAGAGTCTTGGGGGCGTGAGATGGGGAAAAGAGGCAGAAGCAAAGCGTTTTGAATTCCCCAAAGATACCTGCCCCCCATGCATTGAAATGCTAATGATTAACAGGGTTCAAATTCCAAAAAATGAGAAAGACCTTTAAATTAGAAGCCATCTGTTTCTATAAGCTTGTCTACTTATCTTCATGTAAAGAGACTTGAAGTTGCCACTTGGGACTGTGTTTTAGTATTTTACTGTTTGTGTGTTATGACATACTGTCTACTGGTTTAAGAGAGAGAGAGAGAAGGAGGTGGTAAGTTTTTTGCTTTCTTTGTTTATCTAATGGGTCATAACATACCTAATCAGCTGTTCTTAAAGTGTGGCCTGAGACTAACGCTTTTTGAATGAATCATGCAATCAAAGATATTTTCATAGTAAGACATGATTTGTCTTTATCATTCTTATTTTTTCTCAAATGCACCATGGAGTTTTCCAGAGGCAACATGACATGTGATGACATCATTGTTCTGGTGGCTAATGGAATGTGTGCTTGTGTGTTCATATGTTTTCTAGAATGTTCTAAGGTATTAAGTTTCTGAAATGTGTAAACATTTGGAATATCTGCCTAACTCAGTGACCCAATATTTTCCAACTGACTAATGGATGATGTTACAAAATCATGAGTAAAAGATTCATTCAAAGTGCAGGACAGACTGATGTGTTTTAATGTAACCATACAAAAAGTTCATAGATCTGTTCTCAGATTCCACTTTATAACTAACCTTTAAGAAGCTACTGTGGGGACTTCCCTGGTGGTGCAGTGGTTAAGCCTGCCAATGCAGGGGACACGGGTTCGAGCCCTGGGCCAGGAAGATCCCACATGCCGCGGAGCAACTAAGCCCGTGTGCCACAACTACTGAGCCTGCGCTCTAGAGCCCGCGAGCCACAACTACTGAAGCCCGTGCTCCGCAACAAGAGAAGCCACTGCAATGAGAAGCTGGCACACCACAGCAAAGAGTAGCCCCACGCCGCAGCTAGACAAAGCCCGCACGCAGCAACGAAGACCCAATGCAGCCAAAAATAAATTAATTAAATTAATTAATTAAGAAGCTACTGTGGAGTTTTGGTGTAGTATCAAAGAATAACCACAGTTATCTGGAAAAGCTATTAAAATACTCCCTCGCTTTTCCAACAACGTATCTTTTTCATACATTTCCACCAAAATAACATATTGCAACAAATTGCATAAAAAGGCTGATATGAGAATCAGTTTCAGTCCTACTAAACCAATCAAAAGGAGATCTGTAGAAAGGTAAAACATTAATCCTCTAATATTTTTGTTTTGTAAAGATAGTTTCTTTCATTTAAATGTGTTAGCTGTGTTACTATATGATGAAGTTATTGTTATTTTGAATGACTTTTTTTTTCTTTTTGGTGCCATGCTGCACAGCTTGCAGGATCCTAGCTCCCAGACCAGGGATCGAACCCAGGCCCTCGGCAGTGAAAGTGCGGAGTCCTAACCACTGGACCGCCAGGGAATTCCCTAAATGAATATTTTTAAATTGTCTCCATTTTTATTTCTAATATCAACAGATATAACTCATATAAACAAAAACTCTTTTGTGGTCCTCAGAAATTAAGTGTAAAAGGATCTTCAGACCAAAACCTTTGAGAAATGCCATACAAAATCATTAAAATTCCACTGCTTCTGTTCATGCTTCTAGTGGTACAGACAGTTCACAGATAGGTCATGCACTACCATTCCAGAATCTTCCTTATAACTAGGAGTTTCTGCAGTGTCTTTCAACATTGCTTCTCCTTTAGAGAAATTGGTTGTTTGAGTTTTTATTAGGTTTTTCTCAGTCTTGAAAAAGTTTAAGCTCTCCTTAACTCCAGCCCACTATTCTTTATCATAAGGAAGAATATCAAGCATATTATTGTTAAAAGAAAGAAAAGCAAAGCCAAAACAATGGAACTTTTCAATTTAATTATAAAAACAAGTAGTGGCCAGTATTTATGTGCACTTACTATGTGTCAGGCTCTGTGCTAAGTGCTTTATTTTTATCTTCTCATTTAATCCTATCAACAGTGCCTAAAAATAGGGTGACCATAGTCCTCAGTTTGCCTGCGGTGGTCCTGGTTTATGCCATTTGTTCAAGTATAATTATTAATAATATCCCCCTGCCAGCACATAAGTTTCCCAGTTTGGACATAAATTATCTGATCACCCTCCCTGTAAAAATTACTATCCACAGTTTACAAATTAGGAAACTGAGGCATAGAGAGATTGTCTTGCCCAAGGTACACTGCTAGTAAATGTGGGTGTGGGATCCTAACCCAGGTCTGTCTAGCTTTGTAGTTCAGCCTTTTAAAGAATTACAAACTGTTTCACAGTGATATCAATGCTCCTGAGATTTATGTTGACCCCAGCTATAGTAATATATTCCAGAATAAAAGAAAGTAGAACACGGAAATTTATGACAAAATTTTAAATTCAGGGGCTTCCCTGGTGGCGCAGTGGTTGAGAGTCCGCCTGCCGATGCAGGGGATACGGGTTCGTGCCCCGGTCTGGGAGGATCCCACATGCCGTGGAGCGGCTGGGCCCGTGAGCCATGGCCGTTGAGCCTGCTCGTCCGGAGCCTGTGCTCCACAATGGGAGAGGCCGCGACAGTGAGAGGGCCACAATCGGCAAAAAAAAAAAAAAAAAAAAAAAAAAAAATTTTAAATTCAGTTTCAGTTGTAAAACACTGATGTGATAGATGTGCTGTTCCGACACTCATCTTTTACACAGTTCAGAGGCGCACACTTGCTATCAACACTTTGCAGAAAACCAATGCTGCTTCTGTGTTGGGGCTTGCAGGGGAGTGCAGTTCTTGCTGGCTCAGTAAAGCTGAAGGATGCCTATTTATAAAACAGGAAAGATGGACCAAACTGTTAGAGGCCTTCCTAATAGGGATTCTCCCTGATCAAAAGTAACAATGCAAGTTTCATTGGGTGTATAAATGTGCGTAGCTTAAAACTACATCTCCCAGCACTCTCTGCAGATGAAGGACCTGACCATGCTATGCAGTCCTGGCCAAGGAAATGTAAGTAGAAGTTGTTGGATGAGGCTTCTGGGAATGCTTTCTTAAAATGGAAGGCCAATTGAGCTGACCTTGCCTTTTACTTTTCTTTACATCTGGAACTCAAATGGAGTACTGGAGTTTGAGCAGCCATCTTGTGACTACAAAGGAACAAGCACATGTTAAGGATGGCTAGGTGAAGGGAAGAGAGAAGGACCTGGCTCTCTGAGGACATTGTGGGTCTGCCAAATCAACCCTGGACTGAAAAAGACATATAAAACTGGTAATATGTTTAAGCCACTGTTTTTTTTCCATTTTTATTACAAATAAACTAAATTCCTAACTATTGCAGTGTGACGCCATGCTCCCATCCCACTTCAGTGGTGGATATCATTAATGAGAGCATTCTTTCCTGCTCATCCTAAATATAGCCTCAGAATCTGTCTCAACGTAAGTGTCTGAAACCCACACTGCAGCATATCAGCCACATCGTCCAGCAGCTCAGGCTTGAGAAGGACATGGTCCAGGTATGGTTCTGCAACTGTCACCAGAAGGGCAAACGATCACGCAAGTGAGTATTCGCACTGAGAGGATTTTGAGGCTATTGGGCAGTCTCCTTTCCCAGGGGAATCAGTACCCTCTCCTCTGGCCCCAGGGCCCTATTTTGTCACCCCAGGCTGTAAGGACGCTTACTTCACTACGCTCTACTCCTCAGTCTCTTTCCATGACAGTGAAGCCTTTCCCTCTGTGTCTGTCACCACTCTGGGCTTTCCCATGCCTTCAAACCGAGGAATGGGGGCCAAAGGAAAGGGAAGAGCTAGGGGAAAACCTTGGGGTTTCTACCAGGGCTTTGGGGATTAAGTTCTTTATTCACTAAGAAAAGAATTGGCAGCTGAGAAGGTGTGGGGACAGGGAGTTTGGAGGAGGTGGTTGGAGGGAAGGTGAAGTTCAGGGATGCTCCTGATTATAATCCCCATGTCATTCATCACTTTGTTCTTAAATAAAGAAGCCTGGGACATAGACACACACACAGAGCAATATATTCCAGAATAAAAGAAAATATGACAAAATTTGCAATGAAAACTTAAGATCAATTTCACTAGTAAAACTGAAGTGATGTGTCACTCCCATGCTCATTTTTCACACAGTTTCAGAAGCCTACTACCTCTGAGTCAGAAATGATACCAGTAATGAAATTATTTTTCAGGCTTGTCCTGGAGCAATTTTTGTCATTATTTGGGGAATTGCTTGGTCCAAAAACTCAGGGTTCACACCCTGACACAAAACTACATGTCTTAGTTATGTTATATTGTTATGCCTTGTTATAGAGACAAATCAATACATTGAATTATGTCAGGATTTAAAGGGTACGTAATTTATTGGAATCAATATTGTGTTAATGTCTAATCTCATAAGAATATTTATGTACTCTTAGGAGATAGTTATTCAGGAATATTTGGAAGTTCGACTACAGATTACACACCATTGTAAAGCAATTATACTCCAATAAAGATGTTAAAAACAAAAAAGAAATAGACCTAAAAATGCTGAAATGATAGAATTAGTGCACCAAGACTTTAAAAACAATTATTTTAAAAAGTTTAAGGACTTAAAGGCAAGTGTGAAAATACTTAGGAAAGAAATGGATATAAGATAGAAATAAATAAAAAACTTTTCAAGCTGAAAAAAAAAGAATACTTTAAATTTCTAATTACATCAACTAACAGATTTGATGGAGAAGAGATAAACAAGCAAACAATTCATTTATGTTGTGTTAAAAGTTCTCATTAATAAGGTCATTATAGCCTTAAAATACACTATTGGAGATATAGGTCAAAGGAAATAATTTCTACCAGAACTTTTTAACTGACAGTGTGAATCTTATTTTGTGTTCAGAGCATTGCAATAAAATTTTTAGAATCAGCATTTAATAATTGATTCACCCTTATATTTATGGTCAGATTATTTTTAAGAAGAGTGCCAAGACAATTTGATGGGGAAGAATTGTCTATTCAGCAAATGGTTATGGTGAAGGAGATTGTTGTTGATAGGTGTAAACAACAGCTGCTCAGGCCCCTCCTCATTTCCATTTTCCCCATTATCACAATATAAATAATAGCAAAGAGAAAAAAAATGGTGCTAGGCCAACTCGACAGCCACATGCAAAAGAGTGAAGTTGGACCCCAACCTCATACAGTATACAAAAATTAGCTCAAAATGGATCAGAGGCCTAATATAAGAGCTAAAACTATAAAACTCTGAGACGTTAAACATAGGAATAAATATTTGCAACCTTGGGTTACACAAAACCTTCTCAGATGAGACACCAAAAGCACAAATGACAAAAGGAAAAATGATAAATTAGACTTATCAAAATTAAAAAGCTTGTGCTGCTTCAAATGACACCATCAAGAAAATGAAAAAGACAGTGCATAAATCTTTACAAATTATGTGGTAAGGGATTTGCACGTAGAATATATAAAGAACTCCCGCAACTCCACAATGGAAGGATAAATAACCCAATTTTAAAATGCTTAAAAGATCCGAATAGACATTTCTCCAAAGAAGACATACAAATGGCCAGAAAGGAAAGATGAAAAGATGCTCAGTATTATTAGCCATTAGGGAAATTCAGATAAAAACCACAATGAGATGCCACTTTACACACCAGGATGGCTATAGTCAATAGACAAGTTTTGTCAGAGATGCAGAGAAAATGGAAGCCTCATACATCGCTGGTGGGAATGTAAACGTGATACAACCACTTTTGGAAAACAGTTTGGCAGTTCCTCAAAATGTTAGACACAGAATTACACTATGACCCAGCAAATTCAATCCTAGCTATGTACCCACAAGATATGTAACCATATCCCCATGAAAAAACTTGTACACAAATGTTAACAGCATAATTCATAATAGCCCAAAAGTGGAAACAACCCAAATGTCCATTAGCAGATGAATGGATAAACAAAATGTGACACATCCTTACAATGTAGTATTTTTTTTCAGCAATAAAAAGGAATGCATTTCTGATACATGCTATAGCATGGAGGACCTTTGAAAATATTATGCTAAGGGAAATAAGCCTTAGTTTCTGTCTTTTAATCATCCCCTAAGGTACAAAGTATACAGTAGTATTCCCATTTAATAGTTGAGGAAAGTAAAGCTCAAGGAGATTGAGTTGTCTACAGCCACATAAACAATAATGTGAAACTTGAATTTTCAACCCCAAAACATACCCTAAACACAAATAACACTTTTTAAAAAGTGTTTCTTGATCTATATCCACACAATCCCTTCCTTTTCCTTTATCATGTCCTTAGTGGTCACAGAAATGCTATCCATCTTTCCTTTTCCCTTTCTGTATTGGTGCCTGGCCTTCTTCCCAGTGTCCTGGGCATAGCTAAAAATTTCCAATGGAAATCAAGGGGTTTTAGAGCTGGAAAGAATCTTTAAAATTTAAGTTCACCCTCCCAACTCACTTTATTGATGGAAACTGAGATTTACACAAATCAAATGTCCTGTCTAAGGTCCCAAAGCTATTTTGTAAAAGAAGCCTTGTTTATTTTGTCTCCCATCCAGTACTCTTTACACTTGACTCATGGTTTTCAAACTCGCTGGTGGTACTCAAAGACATTCCAAGGGGTACATAGGCTGGGAAAGTGTTGAGGAAATCCGTTTTCGAATGATCAACTTCCATACTTCTAAAATTGATCTGCCTGAGAATGTTCTTGTGGTCAAAGTATCTTGCTGGTTCTCTCTCCCACTTCATAGAACAAAGACAGAACTCTCATTCTCTAATCTTAATGGCACATTGCTCAAAAGTGTAAGAACAAAGACAAACCAAGGCACAACTGAAACATTGTGTCTGGGAAAAACTTGTTTAATCAAGACAACCTGTCTCATTGTAGCAATAAGTAATAGTCCTCTCTGAACACATAGAATAGCTTTACTTTTTTTTTTTTTTTTGCCGGGCGCCGTGTGGCTGGTGGGATCTCAGTTCCTCCACCAGGTATCGAACCCAGGCCACAGCAGTGGAACCCCAAAATCCTAACTACTAGGCCACCAGGGAAGTCCTTTAACTTTACTAATATTTAAAAATGATTAATCAAAACATGAAATATATTTGCTGTTTTAATCAGTTGTATATTACTGATAATTGAAATTGACTCAATCTAGAAGAAAAATTTTAACACTCATCAGTTTTCACTTACTTTTTTTTCTTATGGCAGGATGTATGATAAGGTGATGAGTAAAAGACTTTAAAGCAAAAAAAATATGTTAGTATATTACATTAGGATAAAATTATGTGAGAGAAGTGGAATGGAAAAGAGAACAATGTAAAATTCTGGCTGTTGAAGGTTAGGTATAGTTTTTCTAAAAGAATGATAGTCGGTATCAAACATCCATCGTTTGAGTCTTTTCGATACACACAGGAGTGATACAAGAATCTTAAATGTCAACATAAAAAGGTACAAAGGTACAGTAGGCTTTTCAAATCATTTTAGGAATTATAAACAAAAAAACCTGAAGGCCACTGTCATAGGCAATCCTTTGTAGAATATTGATGACTCATCATAAGTCCATTGCCATTATAGAAAAAAATTCTCAACAAACCTGTCTGCTAATTTTTAACTCAGTAGTATCATTTCCACACATAGAGGAAAGCACATTATCATTGTTCTTAAAAAAAAAAGTTTTTAAAGGCATGAAATAGAGATTTTTGTTCCCACTCCTAAACTTTGCAACCTTTTATTTTCTTACACAATTTCTCCAGGCACCCAGGCACTTAGGCACCAAGCTTGTGTATACTGAGGCTGCTGCTTAGAACTCTACAGTTGCTTCCAACTGCTTCTAGGAGAAAGTGCTGACGCCAGCAGGGGGCTCACATCACTCTGCATGATCCGAGTCCCACTTATGGCTCCAGACTGCCCTTTCTCTCTCTGCTCAATCTCTGCACTTCAGTCATCTGGAACTTCTTTTTAGTTCTTCGAAGGTCCTGTTCGTCTCTCAACGCTGGGCCTTCACACGGGCTGCTCCCTCTGTGTGGAATACTCAACCCACCTCCTACCTCCCAACTAGGTGTAATTTTTTACATATTCGAATGTCAGGTTTAGGTACCACTTGAAGCTTTCTCTGTCCGCCCCCACCACTACCATCACTAAGGTTGGATTAAATGTTCCTCTTTTGTGTTCCTCATGAATAATGTCCTTCCCCATCAAGCATGTACTGCAGTCTTCTCTTTCCTTGTCTGTTTCCTCCAATAGACTGTAGGTTGCAACACAACAGAAACAGTGTCTACTCACCATCATATTAAGCCTCCCCCAATGTACGGTACCAGGTAGTTTCTGAATGAATAATGGGAGAATTAATGAGTAGATTGATTTTGCTGATCATCAATTAAAAGACTTCTGTTGAAAGTAACAGCTACTTTAACAATCTTAAAGGAATTTATTGGAAGGATATAAAGGGCTCATGAATTGACAGGAAGTTGTAATACCAGGCTGGAAAAATAGGTAAAGACCCAGGTAACTCGAGCAGCCAAGAAGCTGGAAATTGTTAGCAGGAATAGCCCAATAGCCTGGGAAGGACACAGTTACCTTTGTTGCAGGGCACTGCTGCTGTCTCTGGGATTCCACCTCAACTGCCCTTGGAGATAATCTCCCCACTGCTGGGAATTAAATTTCATTGCCCCAAGGAAACCATAAACAAGACAAAAAGACAACCCTCAGAATGGGAGAAAATATTTGCAAATGAAGCAACTGACAAAGGATTAATCTCCAGAATTTACAAGCAGCTCAGTATCAAAAAAACAAACAACCCAATCCAAAAATGGGCAGAAGACCTAGACATTTCTCCAAAGAAGGCATACAGATTGCCAACAAACACATGAAAGGATGCTCAACATCACTAATTATTAGAGAAATGCAAATCAGAACTACAATGAGGTATCACCTCACACCAGTCAGAATGGCCATCATCAAAAAATCTACAAACAATAAATGCTGGAGAGGATGTAGAGAAAAGGAACCCTCTTGCACTGTTGATGGGAATGTAAATTGATACAGCCATTATAGAGAACAATATGGAGGTTCCTTAAAAAACTAAATATAGAAGTACCATATGACCCAGCAATCCCACTACTGGGCATATACCCTGAGAAAACCATAATTCAAAAAGAGTCATGTACCGCAATGTTCATTGCAGCTCTATTTACAATAGCCAGGACATGGAAGCAACCTAAGTGTCCATCAACAGATGAATGGATAAAGAAGATGTGACACATATATACAATGGAATATTACTCAGCCATAAAAAGAAACGAAATTGAGTTATTTGTAGTGAGGTAGATGGACCTAGAGTCTGTCATACAGAGTGAAGTAAGTCAGAAAGAAAAACAAATACCGTATGCCAACACATATATGGAATCTAAAAAAAAAAAGAGGTTCTGAAGAACCTAGGGGCCAGGACAGGAATAAAGACACAGAGGTAGAGAGTGGACTTGAGGACATGGGTTGGGGGGCGGGGAAGGGTAAGCTGGGAAGAAGTGAGAGTGTGGCATGGACATATATACACTAACAAATGTAAAATAGCTAGTGCGAAGCAGCCGCATAGCACAGGGAGATCAGCTCGGTGCTTTGTGACCACCTAGAGGGGTGGGATAGGGAGGGTGGGAGCGAGACGCAAGAAGGAGGAGATGTGGGGACATATGTGTATGTGTAGCTGATTCACTTTGTTATAAAGCAGAAACTAACACACCATTGTAAAGCAATTATACTCCAATAAAGATGTTAAAAAAAAATTTCGTTGCCCCTTTGTGTCTCTTGGTCAAGATTTAAATTTCTGGAAAAGTGATCATTGGCTAAAGATCATGTGCCATGCCCAGGCTGCTAGAGGTGAGGAACATCGGAATAGGGCCTCTCACGCTTTCAGACTGGGAAGGAGGGCATGCCTTTCACCAAGACTGTGGAGGAATTCCTCGAACAGGAAGAAGGGTTGGATACAGTGCAGCTAAGAAAATACAGCTGTCTGCTACAGCTGTCTAGAGCTAGAGCAAAATATGTGTTCCCACACAGAACAGTTTGTTTTGGTGCCATGTGTGTATTTAGGGCCTCTAGAATGGCTTAAAAAATAATAAAAACACATGAATTGAGTGTGATGTTTTTAGAGAAACATAATCTTCATTCTGTAGTCAAATGGAATATTCAGTAATTCAGATATGGTTATGCTAGAAGTTTTACTTAATGAAGTGCTAAGTTAAGGATAGAAAGAGAAATTACAAAGTAGACATTTAAAATATCAAATGAAAAGAACTTAAAATACTTTTAGTTACATTACACAGAAGTTATGTGGGACTCCAATCTCAATTATAGCACACAATTCTACCTTCCTGTGGAAATAGCCATCAACCTAGAAATTCCAAAAGACTGAAAATCACTCAACAAATTTGTAAATGTCTATATGAGTTTTGAGGAAACCTTGTGGTAATTAATGTTTATTGAAAACCCAATAGGAATTTGGAGTCATATAAACAAGATGAAGGGTTTTTCTTACTTATGGAAGAAATGAACCATCTAAGAAAAAAAGTCCAGTGTAAACCAAGGGTGATAAAGTATGCATCCACACAAAACCCTGCACATCAATGTTTATAGCAGCTTTATTCATAAGTCTCAAAATTTGGAAGCAATCAAGATAGTCTTCAATAAGTAATTGGATAAACAAACTGGTACATTCAGACAATGGAGTATTACTCAGCAATAAAAAGAAGTGAGTTACCAAGTCACAGAAAAACGTGAGGAAAATTAGGTACATTTTGAGAAGTGAAAGAAGCCAGTTTGAAAAGGCTACATACTTATGATTTCAACTATATGACATTCTGGAAAAGGCAAAACTAGAAATAGTAAAAAGATTAGGGGTTCAGGGGCAAGGGAGGGATTAATAGATGGAGCAAAAGATACTTTTAAAGAAGTGAAATTTGTTTTGCATGATATTGTAAAGGTGGATACATGTCTTTATACATTTGTCAAAATCCATAGAATGTACGGCACAAAGAATAAACCCTAATATAAACTTTAGTTGGATTTTAGTTAATAAGAATGTCTCAGTATTGGCTCATTAATTGTAACAAATGTACTGTGCTAATGCAAGGCGTTAATAGAAGAAACTGGGAGTGGGGTGTATACGGGAACTTCCAGCTCAATTTTTAATACAACAGCTTTTTATTTAAAAAAGTATATGAATTTTTTTAAAGAGAGAATCATGTATCAATACAATTGTAATTTTTAAGTAGTATGTACGTCTTAATTACCTTTATCGTAGTATCTATCATACTAATAATGACTGGCATTTTCTTCACAAGTAGCAGGTAAAACGCTCGCTGAGGAATAAAATGAAGTAGATGGACATAAGTACACAAGTAAGCATTTACTGACTGTATATTAGTCAGCCTCCAAGATGATCCCCAGTGATCCTCAATTCCTTTTTATTGTTGTTTTAAGCCACTAAATTTTGTGGTATTTGTTATGCAGTAATAGACAACGAATACACTTTCAACTGGGATTAAATCAATGGATGCACATCAAGAAGTAAAAATCTTGAGAACAAATTAACAACTTTGGGTTTGTAGAACTTTGGAGTGGTTCTGGACTTGGGTATAGGAAGTATTACAGAAGGAAGGAAAGAGAATTGGGGCAGAATCCAAATGATTTCAAGGTCTATAGGGAGCAGACCAACACCACCCATTCCGTGAAACATAGAATTGTTGGCAGCCAGGTGGTTACACCTGGGTGGGCAGTGGTGGAGGTTAGGGAGGGCAGGAGAATTCCTTTGTAAAGAACTGCCTAGAGAGAACTGGGGGTGCTAGGAAGGACTTGGTATAGTGGAGAAAATCTCTCCACTCTGGCATGAGAGAAGCTTCCTGTGTAAAGGGCAGCCCTTGACCTATATAGTCTCAATAAAGGCCTATGAATTGCGAATCTCTTCTCTGCACAAATCATCCAGTCAGTCTTGCCTTAGCTTCCTTTTTTTAAAAAAATGCAACTTAATTGATGTATAATTCATGTATATAGTGACAAATATATAAGTCATATAAACACCACACAATCAAAGTAAAACAAAAAAGTTTTTCACAAAAACAAAAAGTTTCCTCCTACCTCTTTGAAATCAATCCCTACCACCACTGGTCCCAGGCAACTAACTATAGATTAATTTTCATGTTCTAGAATTTCTGATGAATTGAGTCATAGAGTATGTGGTTCTGGCTTCTCTTGCTTAGCATAAAGTTTTTGAGATTTATCAAGTTGTAGTCTGTATCAGTAATTCAGTTCATTTTCTTGCTGAGTAGTATTCCATTTTATGGATATACCACATGGTTTATCCATTCACCTGTGGTTGGACATTCGGGTTGTTTCCAGTTTGCGACTATTATGAATAAGACTGCTATGAAGTTCATGTATCCACCACTGGAGTATCATATAAAATAGTTTTGCTGCCCTAAAAATATCCCGTGTGCTTCTCCTATTTAACCATTTCTCACTCCCCTCAGACCTCTGGCAATTGCTAGTCTTTTGAACATGCTACAGTTTTACTTTTCCAGAATGTAATTGTAATTGTAATTGTACAGTATTTAGTCTTTTCAGACAGGCATCTTTCACTTAACAATGTGTATTTAAGATTCATCCTCGTCTTTTTGTGGTTTGATAGCTCTTTTCTTTTTATCACTGAAAAATATTCCACTGTACAGATATACTACCATTTGGTTATCTACTCACCTATTGAAGGATGTCTCGGTTGTTCTGAGATTTTGTGTGATTATGAACAAAGTTGACGATATAACCATTTGTTTGCAGGTTTCTGGGTAGACATAAAATTTCAAATCAGTTGGGTAAATACTTAGGAGTGCAACTGCTGAATCATATGGTAAGATTATGTTTAAACTATTTTTAACTTTGTAAGAAGCTGCCAAATTGTACCATTTTCCATTCCCATCAGTAGTGAATGAGAGTTCCTGTTCTCTACATCCTCACCAGCAACAGGTGTTGTCAACTTTTTCTGGATTTTCGTAATTCTAATAGGTATGTAGTAGTATCTCGTTTTAATTTGAAGTTCCCTAATGACAAATGCTATATATTTTAAAATTTTTTATTTATTTTATTTACTTATTTTTGGCTGTGTTTGGTCTTTGTTGCTGCACGTGGGCTTTCTCTAGTTGTGGTGAGCGGGGGCTACTCTTCATTTTGGTGCACAGGCTTCTCACTGCTCTAGGCACGTGGGCTTCAGTAGTTGCAGCACGTGGGCTCAGTAGTTGTGGCTCACAGGCTCTAGAGCACAGGCTCAGTAGTTGTGGCACACGGGCTTAGTTGCTCTGCAGCATGTGGGATCTTCCCAGACCAGGGCTCGAACCTGTGTCCCCTGCACTGGCAGGTGGATTCTTAATCACTACACCACCAGGGAAGCCCCAAATGCTGTATTTTTTAAATATACAGATTATCCAGATAATTAGACTCTTCTCATTTATCTTTTGACTACTAGTTTCTAATTTAATTCCATTATGGTCAAAGAACATGCTCGCTTTGATTTCAATATGTATAAAGTTATCAAAACTTGTTTTATGGTTCAATATATGGCCTATTTTAGTGATTATTCTATTGTCATTTAAAAAATGTGTACTCTTTTGTTGTTGAGGGTAGTGTTCTATAAGGGTCAACAGGTTAATTTGGCTTATAGGTGTTCTATATTCTCACAGATTGCTACTTAATCTGTCATTTACTGAGCTGAGTGAAATCTGCAATTGTGGATTTTTCACTTCTTTAATTCTATCAAATTTTGCTTCATGTATTTTGAAATGCTGTTATTAGGTGCATACACATTGAGAAATTATATCTGCCTGATGAATTTAACCCCCTCCCCCTTTTTTCATACTGAATTTTTCTCCTGGCTCGGGGTCATATTTTCACCTTCTTCAATGTCTAACAATTTTTGACTAGAAGTTGAGCATTACGAATGTTATATTTTTGAAAATTTGAATTTTGTTGTCTTATTTAATTAACGTTAAATTTGCTTGGCAGAAAATTTAGTCACTTGGGGATCAGCTTGATCACATCAAGGCCAACTTCTCCGCGTTGTTAGAGTAGATCTAAAGTAGCTTTATTCTAATGCTTATTTAGCGTAACTACTAGGACAGAACACTTTTGGGTTCTCTGTTGAATGCCCCAGGTTTTTCATATGTTTTCTTCACTCTAGTTAGTAGGAGATCAAACGTCTCTTAGCCCTGTGTGAGCACTAAGATTCGTTTAGCTCATAGCTCCCAGCTTTTGTACTTTGCCCAGCCTCATGTAGTTTCATTTTACATAGGTTCAGATTATTATCCTGGCAAATAATCAGGGGACTCCCTATGTATGTCTCCCTCTTTGGTGTTCTGCCCCACAAACTGCAGCCACCTCAGCCTCCCCAAGTCCTTATTTCTGGATTTCAACACAGTGATATCTCCCAGGTGATGTCTGGATTTCTCCTCCTGGCACTATGGTCCAGAAATTGCCCCCAGGGAGAAAGCTGCAACTGTCAAAAGGTGTACGTTAAAAAAAAAAATTTTTTTTTTAAATAAATAAAAAAGGTGTACCTTATCAGTTTCCTTTCTTTCTTCCTTCCTTTCTTCAGCCGCGCTGCATGCCTTGCGGGATCTTAGTTCCCTGACCAGGGATTGAACCCAGGCCCTCGGCAGTGAAAACACAGAGTCCTAAACACTGGACTGGCAGGGAATTCCCTCCTTTCTTTCCATGGCTAAAAATAAGTGGCTTCGAACATTTATTTCATACATTGTGTCCAGTTTTCTAGTTGTTTACAGCAGGTGGCCAGCCCCATACTGGTAACCTCTTCATGAGCAGAAGCAGAAAGTCTATCACCTCATTTTAAATATGAATGGATAAACCAGAATCAGCAGACATTTGAGGGCCATAGAACATAAAGTATACTTAAAATTTTAGAGTGTAGTATGAGTGCTCTAACATTGAATTTGTATGTATAATGAAGTTATGTTAATTAATTAGGGCTGCTGTAACAAAGTGCCACAGACTGGGGACTGAAAACAATGGAAATTTTATTGTCTCACAGTTCTGGAGGTTAGAAATCCAAGAACTAGGTGCCAGCAGTGTTGGTTCCTTCTAAAGGCTGTGAAGGAGAATCTCTTGCATGCCTCACCCCTAGCTTTTGGAGGTTTGCTGGCAATCTTTGGCATTTCTTGGCTTCTGCTGCATCACCCCAGTCTCTGCCTTTCCCTTGACATGGCATTCTCCCTGTGTGTGTATCTGTCTCCAAATTTCCCCCTCCGTTTTTAAGGACATCAGTCATATTGGTTTAGGGACCCACCCTACTTCGGTATGACCTCACCTTAACTACTTATATCTGCAGTCACCCTATTTCCAAATAAGGTCACAATCTGAGGTCCTAGGGATTAGAACTTCAACATATGAATTTTGGTGGGGGTGGGGGGGACACAGTTCAATCCGTAACAATAATTAAGATGCTACCGACAAAAATCCGTGAGGTGGAAAGGGAGCAGAAGAGATAGAGGGAAACGTGGGAGAAAACCCTAATATCCTGGTACCACAAAACAGAAAGGTGGCCATGAGATATTGACAAAAGTTTATAAAACATGAAATAAGAGTTTTGGTATATTATTTTAAAGTTATAAAGATGACCAATAGCATGATTAGCAAACTGAAATAGTTATAGGAGAAAAGCAAGCAACATAAATGAGAAAAGGGCTCAGGTTTTTTTTTTTTTTTTTTCCTTGCGTTATGCGGGCCTCTCACTGTTGTGGCCTCTCCCATTTGCGGAGCACAGGCTCCGGACGCGCAGGCTCAGCGGCCATGGCTCACGGGCCCAGCCGCTCCGCGGCATGTGGGATCCTCCCGAAACGGGGCACGAACCCGCGTCTCCTGCATCGGCAGGCGGACTCTCAAGCACTGCGCCACCAGGGAAGCCCAGGGCTCAGGTTTTGGTGCTTGTGTTTACCTGGTAGATGTGTAGAGAACTTTGGCATACGAGTCAGTGCTTGCCCCATCTGGAGAGTACAGCCACTTAATCAGCTTTGGTGAATTCATGGGAAAGGGGCCATATTTGCCATGTATTCGGTTAGTGTCCCCGCAACATTCATGTCCACCTGGAACGTCAGAAAGATCTTATTTGGAAAAAGTGTCTTTGCAAATGTAATTAGTAAAAGGAAGTTATACTGGATTAGGGTGAGCCCTAAATCCAATGACTGGTGTCCTTACAACAAGGGGAGATTTGGTTTGTTTTTTGTTTGTTTGTTTGTTTTTGCGGTCGCGGGCCTCTCACTGTTGTGGCCTCTCCCGTTGCGGAGCACAGGCTCCGGATGTGCAGGCTCAGCGGCCATGGCTCACGGGCCCAGCCGCTCTGCGGCATGTGGGATCTTCCCGGACCGGGGCACGAACCCGTGTCCCCTGCATCAGCAGGCGGACTCTCAACCACTGCACCACCAGGGAAGCCCAAGAAGGGGAGATTTGGACCAAGAGACATGACACACAAAGGGAAGAAGGCCACATGCAGAGAGAGGAAGAAATTTCAGTGATACAGCTACAAACCAAGGAATGCCAGGAATTGCTGGCAGCCACCAGAAGCTCAGAAGAGGCAAGAAAGGATTCTTTCCTAGAGCTTCCAGAGGGAGCATGGTCCTGCTACCAGCCTCATTCCAGACTTTGAGCCTCGAGGATAGTGAGAGTTGTTTTAAGTTTTATGCTTCCTGGTTTGTGGTACTTTCTTATGGCAGCCCTAGGAAACTAAAACGTGCAGCATCTGACTTTTTAATTAATTATTTAATTAATTTTTGGCTGCATTGGGTCTTTGTTGCTGCGTGCAGGCTTTCTCTAGTTGCGGCCAGTGGGGGCCGCTCTTCGTTGTGGTGCACAGGCTTCTCATTGCGGTGGCTTCTCGTCGCAGAGCAGGGGCTCTAAGCACATGGGCTTCAGTAGTTGTGGCTCGCGGGCTCAGTAGTTGTGGCTCACGGGCTTAGTTGCTTCGCAGCATGTGGGATCTTCCCGGGTGAGGGCTCGAACCCGTGTCCCCTGCCTTGGCAGGCGGATTCTTAACCACTGCACCACCAGGGAAGTCCCCTGCACCTGACTTTTTTGTGGGGCTAAGCATTTGGAATTTTTAAATATTAAATCTTATCATTTTTTTCATGTTGGGGTTTTTTGTTTGTTTTTTGTTTTGTTTTTGAACTCACTGCAATTCAAACAAAACACATCTACAGTCAGACCTGGCCTTCAGGCCATCCATTTGCAACCTCTGCAATAGAGAAATTAAATACAGTGTAGGAAGATGACTAACAGAAATGAGAGGGGAGTAAGTGAACTGAGCTGAGGTATAAGTGTGCTAAATACTCTCCTGTCATAGCAGGAAGGTAAAAAGACAATGTCTAAATTTGATTAATAGCAAGAAGATGATTCCAAGTAGTTGCCTCTGGAAAATGGTCCAGGGGTGGGGCGGGTGACTGTTACTTTGAGTTATAAGCTCTTTTATATTCTTTGGTTTTGAAAGGTAGGTAGGTATTACTCTCAGGCTTGCCAGGAAGTTGCTCTCGAAGGTAAGGAACTAAGTTTTTCTGCCAGTAATAATAGAAGAGGCCAATGGCTGAGTAAAGTTTTCAGGAGTAGCAGAAGGCACTGCCTGTCTCTGGAGAAAAATAGGTTTTAGTACCTTTCAAAGAACAGACAGAATGTACACGTTTCCACACTTTTATGTTTCCCAGAATTTATCTTTATGAAGATCATGATAGTCCTTAATCCTGAGTCTGCATTAAACTATAAAAATGAAACCATTGAGTTTCATAATGTCATGGTTTACAATGTCAAGGAACTAAAAAATTAAGAATTCATTTTAAAATCACTGGTGAATTCATTTTTAAATCACCTATGAAAAACCCTGAAAGTGCCATCTGTGTTTCATAGAGGTGCCCTTCAGAGAGGGAGTATATATCCTTAATTATACAATTGTTCATAACATCTGACATGACTAATGATTTTAAATGATAAATCAAAGGAATCCAGCCACTGAGCTTGCACAAGGGGAAAATCATCTCTTAGAACTACATCCAGCTTGTCTTGAAATTCTTGTTTGTATAAAAATCTGCCAACACATTAGCAGTGTATATTTACATGAAGGTTGCAAATTGAATTTATATATTTAGGTAGTTACTCAAGATGTCTGGGTTGGGTCTTCCCTGGTGGCGCAGCGGTTAAGAATCTGCCTGCCAATGCAGGGGGCACGGGTTCGAGCCCTGGTCGAGGAAGATCCCACATGCAGTGGAGCAACTAAGCCTGTGCGCCACAAAACTACTGAGCCTGCGCTCTAGAGCCCACAGGCCACAACTACTGAAGCCCACGTGCCACAACTACTGAAGCCTGCATGCCTAGAGTCCGTGCTCTGCGACAAGAGAAGCCACCGCAATGAGAAGCCTGCACACCGCAACAAAGAGTAGCCCGCGCTTGCCGCAACTAGGGAAGTCCACGCGCAGCGAAGAAGACCCAATGCAGCCAAAAATAAGTTAATTACTTAATTAATTAAAAAAAAGATGTCTGGGTTGCTTCTAAGAGCAACACGAGGAAATTAAAATTGGATTAAACTTGAAAAACAGGTTTATTATATGTCACTTTCTTCTTTCTCTAAGACTTTGATATTGGCCAATATCTAGACTATCTCCCTCAATCTCTTCTTCACACTAGTCCTGATCTTACTCAAAGGCAAATCTGCTTAAAGTCTTCCCCTAACATAAATCTTTCAATGGATCTCTATTGCCTTCATGACAGATTGAAGGTTTTTCTTTATCTAATCTCTGCTCACCTTTCTGGCCTCACCTCTCAGCATCCCAGTCAATCCAAATGTGTTGCTTGCTGGTCCTTGAACCAGAGCTCCTGGGCGTGGTTCCTTCCTTTTTCAATCCTCTTTCCGACGGCTGACTCCTGTGTGTCTCCTATGTACCCACAAAAGTTCAACTTAAGTCTCCCCTCCTCCAAGGAGGGACTTTCTTCATCTCTCCAAAGCTGAGATGTATGATATCTTGGGTATTTCCACAGCATCTTACTGGATAATTCATCCTAGCTTGGCATCTTCACTCATTCTCTCCTGACCCTAATTTCCCTAGCGGACTTGTAATCTTATGACCATAAAGTTGGTCTTAATGAGAAAGTTTCTCCTTTTGTTTCGAAATAATGACTTTAGTTCTCAGCTCATTTATAAACCAGACAAATTCCAAGCCAGATGAATAATCAAGCCCCTGCCTGTTCTGCCTAGCTTCACCCTCAAATCCCTTTACATTCAATCGCCCTGTTTCTACTCCCCACAAGGGGTGTCCCGGGTAAACACCAAATTACACAAAATCAAGTAGAAAAAACATAAACAAAATTTCTACAAAGAAAGAGGGTTGTTTTCTCATAAAATAATGCACTCACAGTCAACTCTTTTGTCCTTTTGAATGACTTGGATGTTAGTTGCCTGAAAATTTGAATTATATTCCCATTGCTTAGCATATTGCATAAAATAGTAGGCAATCACTATTTATTGCTGATGTCTTTTTAAAAACTTGATTTCCATTTACCTCTCTAGTTATTAGCAGTAACTTATTGTATGAGGTTTTTTGCACAAAATTTTAATTGAGAATGACAAGATTCATGCAAGTTAAATAGTTTTCCCATTTTATAAAAAATTGTAAAACATTTTTTAAGAATCTATAAATTCCAGGGACTTTCCTGGTGGTTCAGTGGTTAAGAATCCACCTGCCAATGCAGGAGACACGGGTTCGATCCCTGGTCCGGGAAGATCCCACATGCTGCAGAGCAACTAAGCCCGTGTGCCACAACTACTGAGCCTGTGCTCTACAGCCTGCAAGCCACAACTACCGAGCCCACATGCCACAACTACTGAAGCCCATGCACCTAGAGCCCGTGCTCCACAACAAGAGAAGCCACCACAGTGAGAAGCCCGTGCACCACAATGAAGAGTAGCCCCCGCTCGCTGCAACTAGAGAAAGCTGGCCCACAGCAATGAAGACCCAATGCAGCCAAAAATAAATAAATAAATTTTAAAAATCTGTCTAAAATTTTTTTAAAAGAATCTATAAATTCCAATCCAGATGAAACCAGAAATGCTGCAGGATTTTCTTTTCCTAATTCTTTGTATTTTCTCTGAAAAATCTAGATGTTTAGAGGTCTTTGATTTAAAGAAAATTCCTCAAAATCAAAAGAAAATTCAAACTGACCATATTTCAGGAAAGGTAGAATTGGCCTAAATCTGAAAAAAAAAAAAGTTTGGGCCATATGACATTGATTTTCTTCTGAAGTATTTTCTAAAATATTGACTATTTCCTGCTCCTTTCCCTTTTTCTTCGATATTCATAGCAGATTCAAAAGAGAAATTTTAAATGTCAGCTAGGTAAAACTTCGTTGTCATTTTTGCTTTTCTTTTTTTTTTTTTTTTTAACTTTTGGCCACACCACACAGCATGCCAGATCTTAGTTCCCTGACCAGGGATCGAACTCTGCAGTGGAAGCTCAGAGTCCTAACCACTGGACTGCCAGGGAAGACCCATTTTTGCATGTTTTTTAATCCAATAATCCTATGCATACCTACAGTGCAGTAAACATCCTGCTGTAGGCACTCACAGATAATAACTCATTTACTTTTCAGAACACCCCTGTGAGATAGGCATTATTATCATCCCTCTTAAGCAAATGTAGAAATGTAACATCAAAGAAATTAATTTTCTCACCATCATATAACTAGCAGAACCTTGAGTGATATCTGTATACTTAAGGAGAAAGGAGGGGGGGACAAAATGAGAACTTGTCTAAAGAAGACATAATAGTATTGAAACATTTTTATGTTCACAGCTGTTCATGAAAGAACAGCTGGTTAATGCCTCACAAGATAATGTGAAGTCAAAACATATGTATTTTCATCCCCTGACCACTGAAAGTGAAAGGTAAACAAATAATTACTCCAGAAAGCCCAGGGGAAAAAAATTTTTTTAAATCAAGCCTTGTTACTATCAGCATTGATGACAGAGATTGTCCTATTGTATCCATGGCAGGCACCATTCTGGACACAAGAACACAAACACGTAAAGCACACATGTATCTTCTCTGACAGCACCATTTCTATCTCTTCTGGTGGAAAGTTTATTTGAAATTCTACCATTCCAGACTATAACATATTTGAGACTCTCTTTCCTTTTCATTAAAGATGGCCTTGGATGGACTTCCCTGTGTCACAGTAGTTGGGAATCCACCTGCCAATGCAGTTGACACGGGTTCGAGCCCTGGTCCGGGAAGATCCCACATGCCGTGGAGCAATGAAACCTGTGCGCCACAACTACTAAACCTGCGCTCTAGAGCTTGTGAGCCACAACTACTGAGCCCGCGTGCCACAACTACTGAGCCCGTGTGCCACAAATACGGAGCCCACGTGCCTTGAGTTCATGCTCTGCAACCAGAGAAGCCACCGCAATGAGAAGCCCACGCACTGCAACAAAGAGTAGCCCCTGCTCGCCACAGCTAGAGAAAGCCTGCATGGAACAACAAAGACCCAACGCAGCCAAAAGTAAATAAATAAATTTACTAAATAAATAAATTTACTAAAAAAAAAGTGGCCTTGGAGATAGTTCATGGAAGTGTTTACATCAGTAGTAGGCAACCTCTTAACTTCCCATGAAAGGAGCCCATGAGCTGATCCTCACTGTATCTTGGCACTGCCACCATCACCTTCTGGTTTAGGACTAGGGGAGCAAGTTTGGAGATGCAGAGCCCCCGTTTGCCTCTCTCTTGATGAGGAGGCCCTGGGTCTCCAGGACACCTGACTCAGTCTAACATTTGGATGACCTTCTCATCCCTTCCACTATTTGCTTCTCAGGGTAAGAACATCAGTTAATAGGTGCCAGTTTCTGTTTCCATAGCTCTATGGCGTCCATATAATTCACAGGAAATGTCTTCAGTTTTGAAATGGCTCATCTGTGCTGTGTGCTCCCGGGAACTGCCAGACTTCTTTAAGAGCTCTGTCTATGTCCCTTACTGTCACTCCCATATCGTCTTACTCAGAGCGTTTGAAGGCTACAAGGTAATAACCCTATTTTTAAGAGAGTCTTGATTTCACTCTATATGTACATGAAGTGCAAAAAATTAACAGTTCACGTCTCATTTTCATCATTAAGTTTTTACTCATACTGTCTGGAGGGTCTTTGCTCAATTAATCCCTCCATCTTGCGTTCTTTTCCTCGGAACTCAGATCGGAAAGAGGTTTGCTGTCAGTGAAAGCTGTGTGGCTTGGGCTCTAACAGTCTTTGACAGGCAGCTGCATCCAAGGGATTAGAAATCATGATAGCTGAGCCTGTTACTTGGCAGGGGGAAACACGAAGGTAGGTCTTGACAAGTCAGAGCATGTGTGGTCTCAATGATAGCAGCTCTCCTGCTGCGCTAGCCTGGCAAATGAGACTGCATCCTCTGAAAATTGTTCGGAAGAGTGGGTCTTATGTTTTATGCTTCAACAGATCAGTACGATTCAACAGAAATAACTTCGTTCAAAACAAACATTTTTTTGGAGTGCTTCTAAAGGTATGCTTGTGGGAAGGAAATCCAAAAAAGAGGGGATAGGTGTATACCTATGGCTGATTCACTTTGCTGTACAGCAGAAACTGACACAGCAGTGTAAAGCAACTATACTCCAATTTAAAAAAAGAAAAAAATTAAAATAAATAAAACTATGCTTGTAAACTGATTTCAAAGTACACTTTACTTTATAAAATCAATGTCATTGGACACACATTTTACCCTCTATAATATCTGCCCCCGTGTATAACTTTTAACTCACTTTCATGTTTGAATCCTCTCTCTTAGGGTTTTGAAATTCAGTCTTCGGATGGAATCTCAAGGGGACATGTGACAGGGTGGAAAGAGTAAGAGATTGAGTCAGAGGGACTCTGGCTATAGCATTTGTAAGTATTTTCATCTACTCTCTCTTAGTCTCAGTTTCCACATCCGTGAAATGGCAAGAATGATGGCTGTCTCACCTATTGTTACAAATCTCTTGTAAATAATACTGGGTAATGTGTATGAATAATATGAACCAGCATATGAGGTAGGGCCTATTACCATTGTACAAAAAAAGGAGCTAAGACTTGAAGTACTTAGCTGACCTGCCCAAGGTCACTCACAATATACACGACTGAGTTCATACACTACTCCAGACTCATTTGGCTCCCCTTGACCCTACATCCTGACCTTGGCCTCTTGCTCAGTGGAGCTCACCTCATCTCCTAATGCCCCAGGTGACTCAGACTCCCTGGGGGTGAAAGCATGGCATTGGCCTGAGGTCCCTCATGCCCACTCAGGAAGCAGCAGCTTCAGCACCCGGGTCTGTAGTGACCTACTGACTGGCTCCTCGCACAGCTTCCAGATTAGATGAAGCGCTGCTTTCCCAGCACAACCCAGAAGTGTGGAGTAATTCACACCCTGTGGGGCACCCTTGGAGATGAGAAGAAGCCAGCAAACAAGTGTGTCTTCCTTCCTCCCCTTGATGGGCTGTTCCCACAGCACTGCCACGTGGCACCTCCTGAGATGTCCTGTGTGACCGGTGTGTTTTCCTGTGAGGCTGTGACCAGCTCTGTAACTCACCACATGTATTTGCTTCTGCTCCCTTTTTTCTGTCATTCTTTGCTGCCCTTAACTGCACCTCCCAATAAAGCAGCTGACATGATCACACTCTAGACCTGTACTATCCAATTCAGTAGTCACTAGCCCCATTTGGCTATCAAAATTAAAATTAATTAATTACAATGAGATAAAATCTAAAATTCATTTTCTCAGTCACACTAGCCACATTTTTTTTAATGCTTATTTATTTATTTGGCTGTGCCGGGTCTTAGTTGCGGCATACGGGATCTTCTTTGCCACAGGCAGGATCTTAGTTCCCTGACCAGGGATTGAAGCTGGGTCCCCTGCATTGGGAGTGTGGAGTCTTAGCCACTGGACCACCAGGGAAGTCCTCACACTAGCCACATTTTAAGTGCTTAAAGCCACATGTGGTGAGTGGCTACAGAACTGGACAGCACAGATATAGATCATGTCCATCATCACAGAAAGTTCCACTGGACAGGGCTATTCTAAACCTTATCATGACCAGTATTTCACACAAGAGTTTTATTTAAAGCGGTTCCCTTCTCTGACAGACACCTTCTGTCTTCCCAACTTGCCCTAGTATTCCCACTTAAATACTCTGTAACCCCCATTGGACCTGTAGTTATAAGATCCTGCATCTTTCTCACTGCTGTCCCCCTCTTCCCATGTCCTCATCACTCCCCCTACCCAGCTTAAATGTTATCTTTCACTTCATTTTTTTTTTTTTTTTTACTATATTTATTTATTTGGCTGTGCTGGGTCTTAGTTGTGGCACACGGGATCTTCTTTGCCACAGGCAGGATCTAGTTCCCTGACCAGGGATCGAACCTGGGCCCCCTGCATTGGGAGGGCGGAGTCTTAACCACTGGATCACCAGGGAAGTCCCTCGCTTCATTCTTAATTCCTTTGTGTCTCCCTTTACTATACTCACCCGATGTGCAGGATATCTTCTGTTTGCCTCTCTAGATCCACCATCCACCCTCCTCCACCCTACTTTGTGCCCTGGGAGGGTGACCTATATGGTCTACAATCACCAATGAATCCCCTGTTTTCTGGATTCCTTTTGGGTTCAGCCCATGACAAACCAAGGAGCTCAGAGAGAGGAAGAAGAGGGAGGTTAGGATATTTATTCCTCCAGCCCCCTTCTAAGAACTCAGCTGTATCCCTCCATGGAAGGACTCAGCTCCTAAAAGGCCATCAACTATTATGTACTGAAAAACAAAACAAAACTCCTGGATAACTAGGCCCTGACAGACACCTGTGACCCGAACTGCCCATAATAAACTCAGCGGTATGTGTTCTACCAAAACATCAAAATTTGGACGTGCACAGCAGATTTCTTATAAAATAGAAATGGTATGCCCGGTCTCGTAAGCAGGTCAGGAAGACACAAGGAAACTGCATAAGCAGGTGGCAAGCCTCCCCCCAGCTCCTTCTGCTTTGTCACCTCTTTCTCAATCCACACCAGTGCCTTGCAAGGAGTTCCATACTGCCAGTTAACAGAAAAGGGAAAAACATAGGCCAGATTCATTGATGGACCTGCCTGTTGTACAATCACCCGCCGGAAGTGAGGGCCGCTGCACTCGCAGTCTGCCGCAGGGCGGCCCAGAGAGACAGTGGCGAAGTCCCCACGGGCAGAACTCTGGGTGTTGCGTCTGGTGGTCCACTTCCTGTGGAAGAAGAGTCAGCCTGGCTACTATATATAAAATGTATAACCAACAAGGACCTACTGTATAGCACAGGGAACTCTGCTCAGTGTATATCTATACTCAATTGAGTGTATATATATATATATATATAGAGAGAGAGAGAGAGAGAGAGACAGAGAGACAGAGAGACAGAGAGAGAGAGAGGGAGAGGGAGAGAGGGAGAGAGTATAGTTCAATATATATAGTGAGAGTATGTGTATATATTCCATTTCAGGTTCTTTTCCCTTATAGGTTATTACAAAACACTGAGTATAGTTCCCTGTGCTGTACAGTAGGTTCTTGTTGGACCTACTGTGCGGTACACCTGAAACTAACACGATATTGTAAATCAACTATACTTCAATAACGAAAAAAGAAGAGGTAGCCTGAGGTACAAAACTATAGTGACACACGAACACTGACTCAGTTGGCCAGGAGCTTTGGAAAGATAAATCTTGGAAAATCAGCGGCAAGAGCTCAGTGCTTCTGCCAACTCCACCAGCTTTTGTTCTCTCGGAACACCTTATTCACCACCATCGTATCCCACACAGCATTGCCTGAGACGAGGGGATGCATTTTATGGCAGTAAGTTGAGCACTGCCCTCAGCATCTGTGGACTCCACTGACCTTACCACATGCTCCATTACACAGGAGTAGCTTGCTTGACAGAACAGTGGAGTGGCTTGCTGATGGCTCAGTCCAGACACCAGCTGGGAGACACCACCCTGTGAGGTTGGGCTGCCGATTTGTAAATCGAGGTATGCTTTTAACCGGTGGTCAGTTTCTGGTGCCTTCTTTTTCCTAGCCAAAATGCATGGGCACAAAGGGTCAAAGGTGAGAGTGCTTCTCCCTATTACACCGTACACTTGAAGAATTTTTGCTTTCCGTCTCTGTGACCTTAGCGTCCCTTAGAGATCCTAGTGCCCAAGGGAGGAATGCAGAGAATGAGGCTACTGTGCTGGCTGGATCATTGATCCTGATTACCAGGGAGAAATTGGGTTGCTGCTACACAAGAAAGGCAGAGAACTATGTTGGGAGCCCAGAGGATTCACTGGAGGCCTCGTAGTACTCAATTGGCCAACTCTCCCAGTCAATGGGAAACTGTAGCGGTGCAATAAAGCAAAACCACTAAGAACTGAAACCCCACGGGAAAGAAGGTTTGAGTCACCCTACTGGGTAAAGGATCCCATCCAGCTGACATGGTATCAGAGGATAAGAAAAACATGAAGCTAATCTGGAAGAATGCAGCTATAATTACCACCTGCTTAGAACTCATGACCAGTCACAGAAGCAGGGATGGTCATAGCTATGTTTTACATATCAATTAATTATTTTTCCACATCCCTTTCCCCCTTGTCCTAGCCACCTGATATGAAATATGCTAGAGTTGGTACTTCCCTGGTGGTCCAGTGGTTAAGACTCCAACTTTCCACGGCCAGGGGCACGGGTTCGACCCCTGGTCTGGGAATTAAGATCTCGCATGTCTCACAACATGGCCAAAAAATAAAATAAAAAGCTCTAGTATTGGCTAATATTTTAGGTTCACTTGGGACTATGACAGAATAAACATTTCCCTATGGTAATATGGAAGCTGAAGGACTTTGAGTATCTCCCATTATGGGGAGACAAAATTTCACCTGCACAGAGATCAAGAGTTGATGCTGCAGGGCACAGGGGGTGAACCCTACTGAATAGCTTCTGTTCGCCTCTCCAGATCCAGTCTCCATGCTTCTCTCCCCTGATCTGTGCCCTGAGAGGCTGACCTTTATGGATAACATCAAAGCTTCCCTTGCCCTCTGCTTCCAATTAGGTTCAATTTATGGGGAGCACCTACAAGGAGATCAGAGGGAGAGAGAAGAGTGAGGTTGAAATGTTTATCCCCAGGCTCCCTCTCTGGGGGCATTGCTGCCTGGTGGCCATTTTAGTTATGTCACAAACCTTAGTGACTTAGAACAACCACCATTTTATTATTTTCCTTGGTCCTGTGAGTTGACTAAAGCTCAGCTGAATGGCTCTTTTGCTGGTCTTATGAATAGTCTCTCATAAAGCTGCAGTCACCTGCCAGCGGGGGCTGGAATGTCCAAGTTGTCCTGACTCTCATATCTGGCCCCTGGGTGAAGGCAGAGGAAGACTGGGCTCAGCTGAAGTTCTGAGATGAGACTTCTCTCACCCCCCAAGTAGTCCTAGAGCCTCGCCCTCTCCACAGGGTCTTCCTATGTGGTCCCGCCAGAAGAGTAGCTGGACCTGGTGGCTCGAGGGATCCCCAAATTGCAAAAGCAGAGGCTGCCAGACCTTCTTAAGGTTCAAAGCTTGGAGCTGGCACAGGATCACTTCCATCATCTTTTATATAGTTCCTTTATTAAAGATGGCAAGATGTGTATCCAGTTCTTGCCAAAGAAATGTGAATGTAAGTGATGTGTGTCACTTCTGGATGGAGATATTTAATAGCTGGTGTGCTGTCTCCCTGTACTATATTCCCTGCCATGGTGACCTTGGGAGCCCCAGATTGAGAAGGCAGGCATTTCTGCATAGAATAAAGCTGTATTCTTGAGTCGCCAGATGGAGTAGAACTTTCATCTAATATATGCCAAGTCGCTGAGATTTAGGGTTTGTTACTGCATCATATCCTGTCCTATCCTGACTATTACAATTATGTACCATTTGATTTGTGTTGGAAAGGAGAACTGAACAATAGCTGATTCCTGAAATATCCTTTTCAAGTCACGTCACCCACATGTCAGATGCTTAATGAAAAGTTGATTTTCAACCAGCAAACAAAATATACAAAAATAACTTAGGTCTATGAGGAAAGTAATAAGTGGTTAAGTGCAAGACATCTTCCACATTTTGGAGATGCATCATGTGGATGTTTTAAGAGCAAATGTCAGAAAGTCTAAATCAAATGGGCTTAAAAGTAAGAAAATGCATTATCTTGCACTACGAAAGTTTTCAACTAAGATGAGGAGTGCTTCAGCATTGGTCAATTGAACAGTTCAATGTGCCATCGAGGACCTGGATTCTTTTCATCTTTCTCTTCTGAAATCCTTGGAGTTGGCTTTATTCTCAAGCTCATAATAAAATAGCAGCAGCAATTCCAGTATCGACGTTCCCACAGGGAAATAAGAGGAAAAAGGATGACTTCTCTCTTAGGAATGAGGGAAGTTTTCCCAGAAGCCTCCTAATAGACTTCCCCTCATGTCTCCCTGGCCAGAATTCAGTCATGGGATCACTCATAACTGATCGTTGACAAGGGGTAGTGGAATTATCCATGGAAGAATCAGGCTTACTCTTAGAACTGGGGGTACTGTGACTATAAAGAGGATGGGTATTCTTGTAAACAAAATCTGGGTGGAGTTAGGAAGGAAAAACTGTGGCTGAAGCATGAACAGAAACTGACAGCGTGGCCCACAGTAGGGAATAATGAAGTGAGGCTCACTCGTGGCCCCCTCTAAGATATGCTTTATTAATAATTAAGAGCCATGTGTAGAACTGATACAAAGAAAACAAATACTTAAAGAATTCCTTTTCATGTCACTTCCCCCTTTATGGTGCTCAATTTTATTTTATTAATTTATTTTTCACACACACACACACACACACACACACACACACACACACACACACACTGTATTTTATTTTTCCAAGAGCTTAATAAACTGACACCAAGCATTGTAAATGGATGACCACAACAAAAGCAACAATGATTGCAATTACCAAATACGAAACACACTCACACTATGTCATAATATTGACATTCAGTCCAGTAATCCTCCACTGTAACAGCTCTGTTACTTTGCAGTGAAAATTGATTTGTATGTTTTTTGCCTCTGAGTCCTTGTGGGATTTTTTTTTTTATTCAAACAGAAAGTCACAAAAATTATAATCATCCTCATCAGTTCACTCAGTCCCATGTAATTAATTTTTTTTCATCTTGACCTTTTGTTAGCAGTTTTATGAATTCATCAGTTTTCCATTAGATTTCTGAAAATGCTTATTCATTCAGTTCAGCAGTACAGTCAGTTATCAGAGACCTGTACTTGTCAGAGTCTTTTCCATGAATTCCTTGAAGATGAAACCCTTTTATAGGAACATTTTTGCAAAAGCATCAGAGTACACCCAGAACTGTCTGTAAATGACAAAAGACTTAAAAATGACCACGGTTAAAGATTTGATGAAAGTTCATAATAATGCAATTGACAAGGAGGCATGTGGAATCTTCCCGGACCAGGGCACGAAGCCGTGTCCCCTGCATCGGCAGGCGGACTCTCAACCACTGCGCCACCAGGGAAGCCCAATGAAACCCTTTTATAGGAACATTTTTGTAAAAGCATCAGAATACACCCAGAACTGTCTGTAATGACAAAAGACTTAAAAATGACCACAGTTAAAGATTTGATGAAAGTTCAAAATAATGCAATTGACAAGGAAATTTAGTTATTTCTGAGATATACATTTTAAAGTAATAACTTGAATTATGACTTATAACATTATACCAGAACATATAAGAGTTTTAGAAATTTCATGTAATGTCTGAAACATTTATATTAACAATTTCCATACAAATAACCCAAAGAAAAATTACTATTAGTGTTTTTTTGTTTGTTTTTTTATACTGCAGGTTCTTATTAGTCATCAATTTTATACACATCAGTGTATACATGTCAATCCCAATCCCCCAATTCAGCACACCACCATCTCCATCCCACCACAGTGTTCCCCCCTCGATGTCCATACGTTTCTTCTCTACATCTGTGTCTCAACTTGTGCCCTGCAAACCAGTTCATCTGTACCATTTTTCTAGGTTCCACATACATGCGTTAATATATGATATTTGTTTTTCTCTTTCTGACTTACTTCACTCTGTATGACAGTCTTTAGATCCATCCATGTCTCAACAAATGACTCAATTTCATTCCTTTTTATGGCTGAGTAATATTCCATTGTATATATGTACCAAAAATTCTTTATCCATTCATCTGTCGATGGGCATTTATGTTGCTTCTATGACCTGGCTGTTGTAAAAAGCGCTGCAATGAACATTGGGGTGCATGTGTCTTTTTGAATTATGGTTTTCTCTGGGTATATGCCCAGTAGTGGGATTGCTGGATCATATTGTAATTCTATTTTTAGTTTTTTAAGGAACCTCCATACTGTTCTCCATAGTGGCTGTACCAATTCACATTCCCACCAATAGTGCAAAGGGTTCCCTTTTCTCCACACCCTCTCCAGCATTTGTTGTTTGTAGATTTTCTGATGATGCCCATTCTAACTGGTGTGAGGTGATACCTCATTGTAGTTTTGATTTGCATTTCTCTAATAGTTAGTAATGTTGAGCAGCTTTTCATGTGCTTCTTGGCCATCTGTATGTCTTCTTTGGAGAAATGTCTATTTAGGTCTTCTGCCCATTTTTGGATTGGGTTGTTTGTTTTTTTAATATTGAGCTGCATGAGCTGTTTATATATTTTGGAGATTAATCCTTTGTCCATTGGCATTCGTTTGCAAATATTGTCTCCCATTCTGAGGGTTGTCTTTTCGTTTTGTTTATGGTTTCCTTTGCTGTGCAAAAGCTTTGAAGTTTCATTAGGTCCCATTTGTTTATTTTTGTTTTTATTTCCATTACTCTAGGAGGTGGATCAAAAAAGATCTTGCTGTGATTTATGTCAAAGAGTGTTCTTCCTATGTTTTCCTCTAAGAGTTTTATAGTGTCCAATCTTACATTTAGGTCTAGAATCCATTTTGAGTTTATTTTTGTATGTGGTGTTAGGGAGTGTTCTAATTTCATTCTTTTACATGTGGCTGTCCAGTTTTCCCAGCACCACTTATTGAAGAGACTGTCTTTTCTCCATTGTATATCCTTGCCTCTTTTGTCATAGATCAGTTGACCATAGGTGCGTGGGTTTATCTCTGGGCTTTCTATCCTGTTCCATTGATCTATCTTTCTGTTTTTGTGCCAGTACCATACTGTCTTGATTACTGTAGCTTTGTAGTGTAGTCTGAAGACAGGGAGCCTGATTCCTCCAGCTCTGTTTTTCGTTCTCAAGATTGCTTTGGCTATTCGGGGTCTTTTGTGTCTCCATACAAATCTTAAGACTTTTTGTTCTAGTTCCGTAAAAAATGCCATTTGTAATTTGATAGGGATTGCATTGAATTTGTAGATTGCTTTGGGTAGTAGAGTCATTTTCACAATATTGATTCTTACAATCCAAGAACATGGTATGTCTCTTCATCTGTTGGTATCATCTTTAATTTCTTTCATCAGTGTCTTATAGTTTTCTGCATACAGGTCTTTTGTCTCCCTAGGTAGGTTTATTCCTAGGTATTTTATTCTTTTTGTTGCAATGGTAAATGGGAGTGTTTTCTTGATTTCACTTTCAGATTTTTCATCATTAGTATATAGGAATGCCAGAGATTTCTGTGCATTAATTTTGTATACTGCAACTTTACCAAATTCATTGATTAAGTCTAGTAGTTTTCTGGTGGCATTTTTAGGATTCTCTATGTATAATGTCATGTCATCTGCAAACAGTGACAGTTTTACTTCTTCTTTTCCAAGTTGTATTCCTTTTATTTCTTTTTCTTCTCTGATTGCCGTGGCTAGGACTTCCAAAGCTACGTTGAGTAATAGTGGTGAGAGTGGACATCCTTGTCTCATTCCTGATCTTACAGGAAATGCTTTCAGTTTTTCGCCATTGAGAATGATGTTTGCTGTGGGTTTGTCATATCTGGCCTTTATTATGTTGAGGTAGGTTCCCTCTATGCCCACTTCCTGGAGAGTTTCTATCATAAATGGGTGTTGAATTTTGTCAGAAGCTTTTTCTGCATCTATTGAGATGATCATATGGTTTTTCTCCTTCAGTTTGTTAATGTAATGTATCACATTGATTGATTTGCATATATTGAAGAATCCTTGCATCCCTGGGATAAAACCCACTTTATCGTGGTGTATGACCCTTTTAACGTGCTGTTTGCTAGTATTTTGTTGAGGACTTTTGCATCTATATTCATCAGTGATATTGGTCTGTAATTTTCTTTTTTTGTAGTATCTTTGTCTGGTTTTGGTATCAGGGTGGTGGTGGCCTCATAGAATGAGTTTGGGAGTGTTCCTTCCTCTGCAATTTTTTGGAAGAGTTTGAGAAAGGTGGGTGTTAGCTCTTCTCTAAATGTTTAATAGAATTCACCTGTGAAGCCATCTGGTCCTGGTTTGTTGGAAGATTTTTAATCACAGTTTCAATTTCATTACTTGTGATTGGTCTGTTTATATTTTCTGTTTCTTCCTGGTTCAGTCTTGGAAGGTTATACCTTTCTAAGAATTTGTCCATTTCTTCCAGGTTGTCCATTTTATTGGCATAGAGCTGCTTGTAGTAGTCCCTTAGGTTGCTTTGTATTTCTGCAGTGTCTGTTGTAACCTCTCCTTTTTCATTTCTACTTTTATTGATTGGAGTCCTCTCCCTCTTTTTCTCGATGAGTCTGGCTAATGGTTTATCAATTTTGTTTATCTTCTCAAAGAAACAGCTTTTAGTTTTATTGATCTTTGCTATTGTTTTCTTTGTTTCTATTTTATTTATTTCTGCTCTGATCTTTATGATTTCTTTCCTTCTGCTAACTTTGGGTTTTGTTTGTTCTTCTTTCTCTAGTTCCTTTAGGTGTAACGTTAGATTGTTTACTTGAGATTTTTCTTGTTTCTTGAGGTAGGCTTGTATAGCTATAAACTTCCCTCTTAGAACTGCTTTTGCTGCATCCCATAGGTTTTGGATTGTTATGTTTTCATTGTCATTTGTCGCTAGGTATTTTTTGATTTCCCTTTGATTTCTTCAGTGGTCTCTTGGTTATTTAGTAATGTATTGTTTAGCCTTCATGTGTTTGTGTTTTTTACGTTTTTTTCCCTGTAATTCATTTCTAATCTCATAGCGTTGTGGTCAGAAAAGATGCTTGATATGATTTCAATTTTCATAAATTTACTGAGGCTTGATTTGTGACCCAAGATTTGATCTAACCTGGAGAATGTTCTGTGCGCACTTGAGAAGAAAGTATAATCTGCTGTTTTTGGATGGAATGTCCTATAAATATCAATTAAATCTATCTGGTCTATTGTGTCATTTAAAGCTTCTGTTTCCTTATTTATTTTCATTTTGGATGATCTGTCCATTGGTGAGAGTAAGGTGCTAAAGTCCTCCACTATTATTGTGTTACTGTCCATTTCCTCTTTCATAGCTGTTAGCAGTTCCCTTATGTATTGAGGTGCTCCTATGTTGGGTGCATATTTATAATTCTTATATCTTCTTCTTGGATTGGTCCCTTGATCATTATATAATGTCCTTCCTTGTCTCTTGTAACATTCTTTATTTTAAAGTCTATTTTATCTGATATGAGTACAGCTACTCCAGCTTTCTTTTGGTTTCCATTTGCATGGGATATCTTTTCCATCCCCTCACTTTCAGTCTGTATGTGTCCCTAGGTCTGAAGTGGGTCTCTTGTAGACAGCATATATATGGGTCTTGTTTTTGTACCCCTTGAGAAAGCCTGTGTCCTTTGGTTGGAGCATTTAATCCATTCACGTTTAAGGTAATTATCGATATGTATGTTCCTATGACCATTTTCTTAATTGTTTTGGATTTGTTTTTGTAGGTCCCTTTCTTCTCTTGTATTTCCCACTTAGAGAAGTTCCTTTAGCATTTGTTGTAGAGCTGGTTTGGTGGTGCTGAATTCTCTTAGCTTTTGCTTGTCTGTAAAGCTCTTGATTTCTCCATCGAATCTGAATGAGATCCTTGCCGGGTAGAGTAATCTTGGTTGTAGGTTCTTCCCTTTCATCACTTTAAGTATATCATGCCACTCCCTTCTGACTTGTAGAGTTTCTGCTGAGAAATCAGCTGGTAACCTTATGGGAGTTCCCTTGTATGTTATTTGTCATTTTTCCCTTGCTGCTTTCAATAATCTTTCTTTGTCTTTAACTTTTGCCAATTTGATTACTATGTGTCTCGGCATGTTTCTCCTTGGGTTTATCCTGTATGGGACTCGCTGTGCTTCCTGGAGTTGGGTGGCTGTTTCCTTTCCCATGTTAGGGAAGTTTTCGAATATAATCTCTTCAAATATTTTCTCTGGTCCTTTCTCTCTTCTCCTTCTGGGACCCCTATAATGCGAATGTTGTTGTGTTTAATGTTGTCCCAGAGGTTTTCTTAGGCTGTCTTCATTTCTTTTCATTCTTTTTTCTTTATTCTGTTCTGCAGCAGTGAACTCCACCATTCTGTCTTCCAGGTCACTTATCCATTCTTCTGCCTTAGTTATTCTGCTATTGATTCCTTCTAGTGTAGTGTTCATTTCAGTTATTTTATTGTTCATCTCTGTTTATTTGTTCTTTAATTTTTCCAAGTCTTTGTTAAACATTTCTTGCATCTTCTTAATCTTTGCCTGCATTCTTTTTCCAAGGTCCTGGATCATCTTCACTATCATTAATCTGGATTCTTTTTCTGGAAGGTTGTGTATCTCCACTTCATTTAGTTGTTTTTCTGGGATTTTATCTTGTTCCTTCATCTGGTACCTAGCCCTCTGCCTTTTCATCTTGTCTATCTTTCTGTGAATGTGGTTTTTGTTCCACAGGCTGCAGGATTGTAGTTCTTCTTGCTTCTGCTGTCTGCCCTCTGGTGGATGAGGCTATCTAAGAGGCTTGATGGAAGGGACTGGTGGTGGGTAGAGCTGACTGTTTCTCTGGTGGACAGAGCTCAGTAAAACTTTAATTCACTTGACTTCTGATGGGTGGGGCTGGGTTCCTTCCCTGTTGGTTGTTTGGCCTGAGGCAACCCAACACTGGAGCCTACCTGGGCTCTTTGCTGGGGCTAATGGCTGACTCTTGGAAGGCTCACACCAAGGAGTACTTCCCAGAACTTCTGCTGCCAGTGTCCTTGTCCCTACCGTGAGCCACAGCCACCCCCCACCTCTGCTGGAGACCCTCCAACACTAGCAGGTAGGCCTGGTTCAGTCTCCCCTGGGGTCACTGCTCCTTCCCCTGGGTCCCGATGCGCACACTACTTTGTGTGTGCCCTCCGAGAATAGAGTCTCTGTTTCTCCCAGTCCTGTCGAAGTCCTGCAATCAGTTCCCACTAGGCTTCAAAGTCTGATTCTCTAGGAATTCCTCCTCCCATTGCCGGACCCCCAGGTTGGGAAGCCTGACGTGGGGCTCAGAACCTTCACTCCAATAGATGGACTTCTGTGGTATAAGTGTTCTCCAGTCTGTGAGTCACCCACCGAGCAGTTATGGGATTTGATTTTAGTGTGATTGCACCCCTCCTACCGTCTCATTGTGGCTTCTCCTTTGTCTTTGGATGTGGGGTATCTTTTCTGGTGAGTTCCAGTGTCTTTCTGTTGATGATTGTCCAGCAGCTGGTTGTGATTCTGGTGTTCTCTCAAGAGGGAGTGGGAGCACATCCTTCTACTCCTCCATCTTGGTTCCTCCTCGGTGATCAATTTTAGATCACCCAAAGCTTATATAATACGCTATTCACAGACTAAGAAAGGGATTAGAAAGTTGAGGATTATATATCGTTATTTTAGGAATGATAGTGGAAATTGAAGAACTACATCTGGTAACATGTTTTGGTTCCAAATTATAGAAACAAGACTTAAACTGGCTTAACAGGAAGGAAGTTTATTATCTAACATAGCAATTAACAGTATACCCTCAGGGACTTCCCTTGTGGTGCAGTGGTTAAGAATCCACCTGCCAATGCAGGGAACACTGGTTCGAGCCCTGGCCCGGGAAGATCCCACGTGCCATGGAGTAACTAAGCCCGTGAGCCACAACTACTGAGCCCGCGTGCCACAACTACTGAAGCCTGCGCACCTAGAGCCCGTGCTCCGCAAGAAGAGAAGCCACTGCAATGAGAAGCCCGCGCACCGCAATTAAGAGTAGCCCCCACTCGCCGCAACTAGAGAAAGCCTGCGCATAGCAACGAAGACCCAACGCAGCCAAAAATAAATAAATAAATAAAAATTTAAAAAACCAATATACCCTCATTCAGTAATAAGAATCAGGGTTGGTTAATTCATTTGTTCAGTGATACCTTCATTCCAGGTTTTTCCCATCTTTCTGTCATCCTTGATATTGGCTTCGTTTTCAGGCTTGTGGCAAGATACTTTTAGCACTTCTATACATCAAATTCTGAAACGACAATGTCCAGATGATAAAGGGAGGAGACATCTGTTCTCATGGCATTTCTTTAGGATGGCAGACAATGTCTCAGAGCTATCTTCCATCCAGCAGGATTCTCCTCACATCTCACTGGCCAGGTTTTGGCCGCAAACCATTTATGAACCCACTAGCATGGAGTATAGAGTTTCCATGATTGGCTTGTGTTAATTATCTGGAGTCAAATGGATGTTTGGGAGTCTTTTTTTTTTTTTTTTTTTTTTCAGTACACGGGCCTCTCACTGTTGTGGCCTCTCCCGTTGCGGAGCACAGGCCCCGGACGCGCAGGCTCAGTGGCCACAGCTCACGGGCACAGCCGCTCCACGGCATGTGGAATCTTCCCGGACTGGGGCACGAACCCGTGTCCCCTGCATTGGAAGGCGGACTCTGAACCACTGTGCCACCAGGGAAGCCCTGGGAGTCAATTTTTTAAGTGAGAAGCTGAAGCCAAGATGAGGTATACAATATGTATAGAAGAAAGAGGAGGAATAAAATCAACAAACACTGAAGACTAAGGGTCCTGAGACAGTCTGGTAATATGGGAAGAGTGAAGCTTGTCCCTACACTCTCTTCTGTTTGCAAAGGACTCCTGGTCATAACGCTACAGGAAATCAGGGGAAGACCATAGTGTCTCACAGCTATGTCACTAACAAAGTCACCTGGAGCAAGGCTGTCATTCATTCATTCAACATTTATTGAGCACTGGGATAAATAATTTAGGTAAAAATGAATGATCTGTGGTTCCTTTCCTCAAGGAGCACACAGTCTAGTGGGCAAGTCATAATAAACTGTTCCAGGAGCTATAAAGAGGACTGTGAACTGTGTCCCATGGTAGAGACGATGAAGTGAGGGTGGAAGGATTCACCGGGGAGAATCACAGGTGCCTGTGCTAAGTACTGAATATGAATAAATTGTCAGACACATAAACAGATAGGGAGAAGCCTTCTAGGAAAAGGGAACAGCAGATATGGAGACGCTGAGGCACAAGAGGACATGGCAGAGTAGAGGAACATGAAGATACCTGGTGTGGCCGGTGAGTCAGAGTCGTCCGAGTTAAAGTTGGCAAAGCAGGCTTTCCACTGAAAGGTCTCATAATCCATGATAAGAAGATTGGGATCTTTAGATCTAGTAGAGCCACCAAAGGATTTTAAGCAGGGGTGTGACCTAGTCAATTTTGTGTTTTCTGGAGCTTACTCTGGAAGTAGATGGAAGATAGTGCAGAGATGAGGCTAAAATCAAGCAAACTGTTTAGGGAGGTAAATTCAGTGGGCTTCAGTTTCCTTATCTACACTGGCATTGGACTAGGTTAGGCATCACAAGTGCAACCTCTACCAGGGCCGGATGAGTCCTGTGTGTGTGTCAGGTGTACTGTGTGCAGCTGGGGGCTCCATCGATGAATAGAACGCATCCCATCTAAAATAAGACAGCAACGACTCAGCCCAGGGTGTTGTGTGTAGCTACGGACCTAGCAGTGCCAGACTTTTTATGGCATAAAAAGTGCAACACTTTTTATGAAGTCTTGCAGTATTTATATGTTGGTAACTAATTCAAAGGTGAAAACCAACGTCAGCAGCAAGACTATACAAGCTAAAGAAATACACCTGCCAGCTAGATTCTATGGTATTCATCAGTTGGGAACCTTAGGACATGAAAAGCTCAAGGGCCCCTTCCAGCTCTAACAATATATGATTTTATGATATCCCAGTGGTATTTGTGCTACCCTATCACTGGTCATTCATGGTAAGTCATTCACACAGATGAAAATCTTTGGTGTTGCTTTAACAAGCCTAACCAGATATTTCCAGGGTTAGCATTCACCCATTGATATTTACATTTATTCATTTGTTCATTCAACAAGTACTTATATAGTGCCAGTTATATGTAAAGCATTGTTAAACTGAGATAAAGAGATAAAAGAAAGGAATGAACCTGGGGGGTTGAGGAGGAGAGGCTGGGACTTCTTACAAGAAGAAGAATTCAGTCATTTCTTACCTGTTGCCTCCACCAGCAGGTCTTAGTGGAGAGATTCTGCAGCTTGGCCCAGGGCCTTCATGCCCACCATTTCCAGCTCACAAGATGCAGGGGTGAGCAAACTTGTCCACCGGGACACTCGGGGTCTGACTGCTTACTCTTCCATCTGAAGAAAAGACAAGTAGAAATAAAGGAAAGAAGGGTGAAATGAAAAAAAAACAAACAAACAAACTAAATTGCTGCTTAAAGTGGATTCCTGTGTTTATTACAAGGCTAAGGTAATCAGTGACATTTGTGAAGGAGGACTTTTTACAAAGTCAGCCTAGGGACTTCCCTGGCGGTCCAGTGGTTAAGACTCTACAGTCCCAATGCAGGGGCCCCAGGTTTGATCCCTGGTCAGGGAACTGGATCCCCAGGCCCTTGAAGATCTTGCACATGGCAACGAAGATCCCTCATGCACAACTAAGACCCGGTGCAGCCAACTAAATATTTTTAAAAAGCCAGCCTAGGATTTTCTTTTTTAAAAACAGAATAAATATGAAAATGAAAGGCATAGAAAAACGTGTATTATATGGTACATTTGTGTGGAAAATGCATAGATCACCTCTAGAAGAAAACATGCACATAGGAACTAGCATTTGAATTCTGTTTAATTTCTACCATCAACAGAAAGGGAGCTTGTGATGAAATTAAGTTCTAAATAAACAAAGAAAGTTAAAATACACTAACACTAAAGCAAAAGAAAACAATAAATTACCATTTTAAACTTATTTAAACCATTTTAATGTAAAATTTTTAACAAAATTACCATTTTATAAGAATTACAAAGATCTTAAAAATTATAATACCCAGTGTTGTTCACATAATACAGAAGTGTCAAAAGCTTAAAAGATTATATTAGTAAGAATTTATCCAAATTATTTAATATGTGTATAAAGATTTAAACATAAGGATGATTATCATGATACACATTTTAGAAACCTGAAAACAAACTAAATAGGGAATCGACTAAATAAATGGCATAAATGTATTGCTATCAAGTTATTAACCATGGCTCATTTATTCTCATAGAAAGCTGTCCCAGGGAAGCCTATTTTGGTTGATGTATAAGAAAGAATCTTCTAACAGCTAGAGTCATGTAGCAATGGAGTGGGCAACTTGGGGCACTCCAGCAGGACTTTTTAGCAAGAGCTGGCATGTGTCACAAAGCTCCATGGGCAATAGAATAGGGCTGTCCAGGAGGGAGAGAACTAGGAGAAACCAGAAAGGTCATGTTAGGGAAGTGGTTAAGTTCCAAAAGGTTAGAAACAGTGGAAACCATCAGATAAATACCATGGGTCCAGACCAGTAGCATCCAAGCCACGTTATATAATTTTAAATTGCCTTGTAGCCAAATTTGAAAATGACAAATAAGTAAAATTAACTTTAATAATACATTTTATTTAACCCAATATATCCAGGATATTATCATTTCCGCATGCCATCTATCTATCTATCTATCCATCTGTCTATCTATAACTGTCAAGGAGATATTTTATATTCTTACTGTGTCCAGAGTCTGGTGTATGTTTTCACACTTGCAGCACATTCTGCATGAGCCGCATTTCAAGTGCTCAATGACCACATGTGGCTTGTGCTACCATGTTGGACAGCACTGCTCAGAGTCTGAGATGAGTGTCCGCACTCATAGCACTGGTGACCAGTGTTAGTGACCTCCTAGGCTATTTTGTTCACCACCTCTTTTCTGAGCCTTGCTGGGTGAGGAAGGACTTGGGTACTCGGGTGAAAAGTGTACCTGAAAATAGGTCCAAGGGCAGGCAGCTGCAGAAGTCGGCATCTAAGACAATGTCCCTTCAGTGAGCGTGAGGGGATGGGATTCCTGCCCTGGCCAACAAATTGGACTTCACTCTCCTTCCCACCACTGAGTCCCTGAACCCTAGGGTGGGTTTCAGGCCCCAGACCTCATAATTTCTGTCTAACAGAAATAGCAGGTGCTCAATTTCATGTTATTCCTGTTAATGTCAAGTGCACAATGGCATGCCATGCCCTCCATAGACAGAAAGACAGACAGACACAGATAGACAAAAGGTGCCTCAGCAAAGCTACCAAAATACCACATAACTGTTTTGGTAGGTAGCTTTTATTTATTTTTATTTATTTTAAACTTTATTTTATTGAAGTACAGTTGATTTACAATGTTGTGTTAATTTCTGCTGTACAGCAAAGTGATTCAGTTATATGTATATATAGCTGAATATATATGTTTTTTTGTTGTTTTTTTTTTGTTTTTATTTATTTATTTTATTTTTTGCGGTACGCGGGCCTCTCACTGTTGCGGCCTCTCCCGTTGCGGAGCACAGGCTCCGGACGCGCAGGCTCCGCGGCCACGGCTCACGGGCCCAGCTGCTCCGCGGCATGCAGGATCCTCCCGGACCGGGGCACGAACCGGTGTCCCCTGCATCGGCAGGCAGACCCTCAACCACTGCGCCACCAGGGAAGCCCTATATGTATTTTTTAATATTATTTTCCATTATGGTTCATTACAGGATATTGAATAGAGTTCCCTGTGCTGTACAGTAGGACCTTGTTGTTTATCCATTCTAAATGTAATAGTTTGCACCTACTAACCCCAAATTCCCAGTCCATCCCGCTCCCTCTCCCCCTCCCCCTTGGCAACCACAAGTCTGTTCTCTATGTCTGAGAGTCTGTTTTTGTCTCATAGATAGGTTCATTTGTGCCATATTTTAGATGACACATATAAGTGACATCATATGGTATTTGCCTTTCTCTTTCTGACTTACTTCACTTAGTATGATAATCTCTAGTTGCAACCACGTTGCTGCAAATGGCATTATTTTGTTCTTTCTTATGGCTGAGTAGTATTCCATTGTATATATGTACCGCATAGAGGATCGACTTTT
>NW_006789826.1:816008-827321 GCF_000442215.2 Lipotes vexillifer | reverse complement strand
GCCTCTCACGGCTGTGGCTTCTCCCGTTGCGGAGCACAGGCTCCGGACGCGCAGGCCCAGAGGCCATGGCTCACGGGCCCAGCCGCTCCGCGGCATGTGGGATCTTCTCGGAACGGGGCACAAACCCGTGTCCCCTGCATTGGCAGGCGGACTCTCAACCACTGCGCCACCAGGGAAGCCTAAGGATCGACTTCTTAATCCTTGACATTTTAACTTTAATGTTAGGGGTATAATTTAAGGTTGCTCAGCAAAGAGTCTTGGTCAGAAACACTAACCTGATTGATGAAAAAAGGGGTTCAGGAAAGAGATAGAAAGCTTACTCTATGATGTACTTCCTGGGACGGAAGCCAGGAGGTTCATGCTTGTGCACCCTGGCTGATGTTCAGATCTAAGAAGGTGTGCAGTCATATTGGTGGTGGGGTGGGGAAGTGGTAGCAGAAACGCAGACACTTGTTATGTGGACAGAGGGTATTGTGATCATCATCATGTCTGTGAAGTCACATGTCTATGAATCAATTTCTAAATCTTGGCTTCCCTAAAAATCACCCAGGGATCTTGCTTAAAATGCATAATTCTCATCTCTACTTTCAGAGATTCTAATGCAGCAACTCCGGGGCTGGACCCAAGGAGTCTGGATGTAAGCAGCATCCCAGGAGATCCTGATGCAGTTGGTCCCTGGAGAAATACGGTATTTCTAGCAACATTTCCAGGCACAGGGATCAGGATCTGGCCCCTCACTAGCCAGGAGTGCTAGGATAGAATCAGGGTCCCAAGAGGGGTCAGCCTGCGAGGAACTGGGTAGCCACCAAGTCATACCGCATGAGCCAAGGAGATGGGAGGTAGAGGAAAGGGCAGGGGGATTCCAGAGAGCCAGCTACCTGGACCGTAAGCACAGAAAATATGAGGCTCATCACAGACACTCCCTCTCCCCGCTGGGACTGACAACCATCTCTCCTAAGGCATGTTCTTTTCCTATGAAATGAGCCAACGTCAAAGACTTGGCACTCCTGCCACGTTAGTTTATTTGTGCTTCCGCTCTCAGCTCGCCTGGAGTCTATATTTCCAACACGGAATCTCATAACCATACTTGGCGGGGGTGTGGTTCATAGAGTTAGCAGTAAAAGTAATAATCCAGAAGCAGGCTAACATAGGACTCAGAAGGCAAAAACTGGATTATTTGGTGTAAGAAGTTGAAAGCAAGGCGTTTTAAGGTGATGCATTACTTGGGATAAGTCACCAGAGGGCGCCAGAGCATCCTTCTCCAAAAGAAGTTTCAGTTCAACAAAACCCTTTAGGCGTCAATTAAACAAAAACACTTGCGCAAAGCGACAGGCTCCACCGAGGTAACCCTAAAGGCAGAAGAGAGTGGACAGGTGGTCACTGAAAAAGTCTTCTGAGGCATGTAATCTCATTGAAGTAATCCGTTTTACGTTAAAAATTGACACGACTTTCCATGGAATCTTCTGATACACCCTGGTTTGCTTTAATACAGCACACAACGTTTTACATTTCTTAGGCCCTAAACAGGATGCCCCGGAGGGCGTCGTGCTGGTCTCTGGCACACAGTGGCGGGTCCTGGATTCCTGCAGCCAGAAATCACCGGGGACTGTGAACCCACTTGCCTGCTGTGGACACCTCCTACAAACCTGATTCAGAACTTGGAACCCTGAGCTGATGACCGCGGAGAGCCCCTATTCCACTGTCTTAGTTTACACCGGGGGAACTGAGGCTCAGAGTCGCACAGGGAGCTGTTGCGAATTACAAATCAGGTTAGTCTTGCAGTGAAACTCTGTTTTTCTAACCCGTGAATTGACCCTCGAGTCCCCAACAGGAATGGGGCTCGGTCCACGGATGGTCTAAAGCCTAAACAACGATAAGAAAGGGACCGAGATCCAGGAAGTGGAGTTCAGAGTCCAAGAGGGCAGCCTCGTGCAGGGGGTATGCGGAAGGCGACTTTGAGCAATACTACTCTTCTGCAAAATCCCGTGTGGTGCTGCCGCCTTGTGGTCAACTAGGAAATTGAACTCAAACTTTGCCATAATGCTACCTTTTCCCTTAAATGATAATGTTTTGTAAAATAACTGGCATTTGCTATATTTCTCTTTTTTCCTAATGCATTTGCTGGGTACTTCCAAGCTCCGTGATCATTACAGAAATACTAAGGGACAAGTAGGAAGAGACATGACAATTTCACAACTGATTACTTTTTCTTTTTTTTTTTTAATCTTTTGGCCCAGTGGCATGTGGGATCTTAGTTCCCCTGACCGGGGATCGAGCCCGAGCCCCCTGCATTGGCAGCACGGAGTTTTAACCACTGGACTGCCAGGGCAGTCCATAACCGATTACTTAGAAATTAAATTTAAAACTTCCAATTTTTCTAGACTCAGCCTTTGTGAGTGTAAAAGATCTGTGGATCTGGAATATTTTATAATATGCATTTGCTATGTTATCAATAACTCACAAAACATTCTGAATTAAAATAATGGCAAACATTTGATAATTACCATGTGCCGTATCCAAATTTTATGTGGATAAAAGTATTTTATAGATGCATAAAGTATCCATATGGACTTCCCTGATGGCACAGTGGTTAAGAATCCGCCTGCCAATGCAGGGGACACCGGTTCGAGCCCTGGTCTGGGAAGATCCCACATGCCGTGGAGCAACTAAGCCTGCGTGCCGCAACTACTGAGCCTGCGCTCTAGAGCCAGCGAGCCACAACTGCTGAGCCCATGTGTCACAACTGCTGAAGCCCACTTGCCTAGAGCCCATGCTCCGCTACAAGAGAAGCCACTGCAATAAGTCCACACACTGCAACAAAGAGTGACCCCCACTCACCTCAACTAGAGAAAGCCCGCACAAAGCAATGAAGACCTAACACACCCAAAAATAAATAAATTACAAAATAAAAAAATAAAGTATCCATACGTTATGTGGATTAATTTATTTAAACCTCACAATAACCCCCAAAGGTAAGTGTCATTATTATCCTCATTTCACAGATAAAGAAACTGAGGCATGGAGATATTGAGTAATTTGCTCAAGGTCACACAGCAAACAGATGGTGAATTGGGAGTCCAACCCATGATGTCTGGCCTAGAAGCATGTGATCTTAACCACAAGACCAGTGGTTCTCAAAGTGTGGCCCCTAGACCAGCAGCACCATCATTACCTGGAAACTCAATAGAACTGCAAGTTCCTGGGCCCTACCCCAGACCTTTTTTTTTTTTTTTTTGGCTGCGTTGTGTCTTTGTTGCTGCACGCGGGCTTTCTCTAGCTGCAGTGAGCGGGGACTACTCTTTGTTGCAGTGCGAGGGCTTCTCATTGCAGTGGCTTCTCTTGTTGCAGAGCACGGGCTCTAGGCGCGTGGGCTTCAGTAGTTGTGGCATACAGGCTCAGTAGTTGTGGCTCGTGGGCTCTAGAGAGCAGGCCCAGTAGTTGTGGCCCACGGGCTTAGTTGCTCTGCGGCATGTGGGATCTTCCCGGGCCAGGGCTCGAACCCGTGTCCCCTGCATTGGCAGATGGATTCTTAACCACTGGGCCACCGGGGAAGCCAACCCCAGACCTTTTGAACCAGAAATTTTGGCGATGGGAACCAGCAGACTTTTAACCAGCCCTCCAGAGGATTCTGCCACAGGCCAAAGTGTGACAACCACTCACCTAGGCTATGCTACCTCTAATTGTTAGTATATTTAAATAAAAGCAACTCTGTGCCTACACCTACCCTGGAGATCAGTATGGTAGATCATATTACACTGTAGTTTATGTTACTTCATATAATTATGGCATATTCAAAAGACACTTTCTGAGACTTAAATATATATATATATTTTTTTCTTTTTTGGAACATAGCAATTATATAATTAAGACCGTAAAAAAATTAGCTTCATTTCCCAAACTCATCAAACCACTGGTGACTGTTTTGATTAGCATAACAACCTACTTTTGGAGAGAAGAGGCCCAAGGGCAGAGGGTGTCGGTGGTTCTGAAGAGAAGCAGAGGACACACCCAGGGGTTCAGAGCAGAGGCTGGCAGCAGGGAATAACTCCACTTTTGCTCTAAAACAAAACATAAATTAAATGTTAGAAAGAGGAAATTGCCTGGGCAGGAGGTATTTTTATTCCCCTCAGCTTGACAGCCAGAGAAAGAATGATGGGGCTTCCCTTCCCCGGCAAAAGTAGGGTGACCCTCACTGTAGCAATTTAGTTAAACTGGAACTACGCTTCCCCAAATTCCCTTCCCTGCACAGTTTCAGGTTGGCATGGGCTGCAAGAGACATTCTGGGGTGGAATTTGGAGGGCAGAAGTGAAACAGTAGCCATATTCCTTCTCCGGAGACTGGTTTGGGGTGTGAGGCACCGTCGCAGCCCAAGCTCCTGGCTCAACTCGTTGGTGTGGACAGCCACTGAGCTCACTGCCCCTCCAATCCCCTCCCCTGTGGGAGCCTCCTTCAGCTTCTGACTCCCAAGCCAGGTGTGTGGTTAATTCCACAGTGGAGGGCTCTGGCTTTTCCTGTAGGACACCCTCTCCCTTGAACTTGGAGGCTTTTTGGAAGACATATGTGAGTTCCAGCCTGTCCTTTGGTTCTAGCTTCATGCTTGTGCGTTCCAGTTTGTCCTTGATCTCCCCCACTTCATATCCATCTTCATCTTCACTTCTGGAATACCTGCCCTGGGGACTTCAGGCCCCAGCACATAGGCTGTTTAGCTCACAAAATTATTTAGTGCTTATAATGTTCTATATCACTCCTAGTGGTGGTGTTTTTTTCTCTAATTGAACCCTGACTGCTCTACAGGAACGGCGAGGACATCCCATCTGAGAACAGACAATGGACAAGCCAAGAGGAAAAAAAAAGATGCTGGAGACTGAAAGTGCCCTGGTTGAGTAAACCAGGGACTGTTAGGGTGACCCAATTTTCAGGGGAAGAAAAATCAACCAAGATGTGGTAACCCTGACTTTTTGTGACATCCTAACACAGGGGCACACAATCACAATCAGTTTCATGGTTTGGTGGAAGGACATTAAAATAAGCCAACCTGGTGTGACCCAGCCCCACCACTTACCACCTGCAGGACCTTAAGCAAGTTACTTAACTGCTCTTTGTCTCAGTTCACGCACATGTAAAATGGAGATGATAATAGTACATACCTCAGAGGTTGCTGAGAGGTTTGCGTGAATTAACATACATAAAGCACCTTGAATAATCATCGGCATATAATAAGCACTATCTAACTTCTCTATTTATAGGAGATGTTCATATTCACAGGTAATGCCAGTTCTCCGTGTGTTCCTTGGAGCATACCTCTGCCCTCCTTTCCCTCACTATTTGCTCCAGGAATTCCCCTTGCCTCTCTTGCAAGCATTCTCCTTCTCATCTCCCTCACCTAAAACCCCACCATCAGCGCTTATGGAGGGTGTCTTTTGAGCAGCCTACCAACCCTTCCCTGGGTCTTCTCTGCCCTGACCTCACCTTACAGAAACCAGTTATCAGCATCTAAAATCTAAGGTGCAAAGAATCCTGTGAGGTCTGAGTGGCCATGGGGGGAGAGCAGCCATGAGAAACTTTTCCTGCCTGTATCACTAACTTATGGAGCATCTGCTGTATATCATGCAGACCACCAGACCCATTACCTACAATGCTTCAGTCTTCCCAACAGCACGTTGGGTGATACCATCTCTGTTTCATGGGAGAAGCAGTTGATGTTAAGAGAGGTTATGTCATTGCCCTAAATCACACAGCTTAAGGGTCATGGGGTCAGGATAGGAAAGCAGGTCCTTGTGGGCTGTGTCCAGAGGCGTGTGCCCACAACCATTGCTTCCAATGCTTCCTCTTCCCTCATCCCCTGTTTTAGCCTTGGGCAGAAGCCACCATGTTCAGACAGTGCACAATCAATTGTCCAGGACAACAAAAAGGGCAGGCAGTTCATCTCAACCACTTATAAGGTGGGTATTATTATCCCCATTTCACATGTGCATGAGCTGAGGCAAAGAAAGATTAGGTAAGCCCTGACTGTGCCTTCCTGTTTCCTAATGGGGCACTCCCTCTGGATTAGGGGTTTTACTTCTCTCTAAAATGTTCTCAGTCGTTGAGGAGGAACCACAGGGACCACACAGAAATGCTTTGATCTGGTTATGTAGGAGCAAAGTTAATTCATTACATACGCATGCCTTAGCACAAGAAGACCGGTTTCTCTCAGGAAAGAGGCTGTTTACCTTTTGTTACATACAGGGACATAGAAAGACTAGCACAATGTGTGCTGTAACAAACCCCTGAATACAAACCACTCATCTTCAGCAATTAGCAACGATTTGTGAATTTTGTTTCATCTATTGCTTGAGACATCCTGAAATTTCACTCATAAATTCTTCAGTATACATCTCTCACTGGAAAGGACCTTTTACATTGCTAATAAATCACTGTGCCATGATTGCACCTAGCAAAAGTCATAGTAAATTAGTAGCATCTAAAAAAAAAACTAATATTAATAAGATTTTCAATAAATTAATAACATGCAATACTCAAACCCTATTCAAATGTCCTTGATTATCTCAAAAATGACTTTTTGTAGGTTTTTTTATATGGCTTGCTAAGCCACAAATACAGGCAAATGATCTGGTTATGACAAACATAATCTCCCTCCCTCCCTCCCTTCCTTCCTTCCTTCCTTCCTAAGTATCTGTTGACTGCCTATTATGCCAGACCCTGCTTCAGGCCCTGGTGAAAGGGCTTTTTTTTTTGCGGTATGCGGGCCTCTCACTGCTGTGGCCTCTCCCGTTGCGCAGCACAGGCTCCGGAAGCGCAGGCTCAGTGGCCATGCCTCACGGACCCAGCCGCTCCGTGGCATGTGGGATCTTCCTGGACTGGGGCACGAACCCGTGTCCCCTGCATCAGCAGGCGGACTCTCAACTACTGCACCACAAGGGAAGCCCCTGAAAGGGCTTTTAAAGGCCACAGATTCTGTCCTCAAGGACTAATATGCTACCTGCTCCCTTCCCTGCCCCCCCACCTGTACTCACACGCACAGTCCTCATTTTTTTTCCCCCCTAAGAACTTTCTTTAGGAATTAATTGAGCCCAAATCAGAAACTCTAGTTACCACATTGTTAAATCTCAGGGTCTTTAGACAATTTCTAAGACAATGTTTCTCAAACTGGTTTCTCCAGCTATGAGCTTGGGTTACAAATATAGTGAATATGTTCACTATTAAGAATATAGCTGTGTTGGGACTTCCCTGGCAGTCCAGTGGTTAAGGCTCTATGCTTCCACTGCAGGGGGCACAGGTTCAATATCTGGTCGCAGACCTGAGATCCCACATGCCACACAGCTTGGCCAGCTATATAATATATACAGCTGTACAGAATAAAGCTAAGAGTGTTAGGCTGGAATACATACAGGTTTAGCTCTATAACTGAATAAAATAATTCTGCCAAAATAAAATCACAAATGCAGGGTGATTAGGTGCAATATTTCTTAAAATGCGGTCTGTGGATCCCAGGATGAGGGATGCAATCTATGGACATATTTGGGGGAGATCATGGTTTCTCCAGTTTGAGAAACCAACATAGGGTAGTGGATCCCAAAGCTGGCTTTGTGTTAGAGTCTTCTGAGGATTTCTGTAAAAATATATGTGCCAGGGCTCCATCTCAAACCTGCTAAATTAGAATTTCTATGAGTGAGCCCAAGGAATCTGAACTGTAACATGCTCTTCAAGTGATTCTGATGACTGGCTAGTTTGAGAAACCATTGATCAAGGAGTTCCTTTACTTTTCTCCACTAATGCATGTTTAAGTTTGTCCTACAATTTCCTAACAAATACTCAACCCCTGCCCCCCTCAGCTTACTTTCCTCTGATTCTTCCCATTCTGTTGTAGACACTATTGTTGTTGTTTTGGGTTTTTTTTTTTTTTTTTTTTTTTGCGGTATGTGGGCCTCTCACTGCTGTGGCCTCTCCCGTTGCGGAGCACAGGCTCCGGACGCGCAGGCTCAGCGGCCATGGCTCACGCGCCCAGCCGCTCCGCGGCATGTGGGATCTTCCTGGACCGGGGCACGAACCCGTGTCCCCTGCATCGGCAGGCGGACTCTCAACCACTGTGCCAGCAGGGAAGCCCTTGGGGTTTTTTTTTGTATTTTATTATTTTATTTTATTTTTTGGCCACACCGCGCGGCTTGCAGGATCTCAGTTTCCTGACCAGGGATTGAACCTGGGTCACGGCAGTGAAAGCCCAGAATCCTAACCGCTAGGCCACCAGGGAACTCCTGACACTATTGTTGTTGATGTCTTTCTTATACCGAGCTGAGACTCCCTGTCCCTCAAGTTTTACCTAAGTGTCCAGTGATACAGAGAGCACATTTAAATCAGAGCCTGTAAAATTATTATTAAACAATAATCTTTGTATTATAACCTCTTAAGACACCCTGGCCTCTAAAAGGCTGGTAATTCTTGGAGAACATTTTTTGATAAAAAATATCTCAGGTTCAACACATTATGTTACTATATTCAGATTGATTCTTACAGGCTTTCTTTAATTACAGTGATTCATAGACTAGCGTCTGACTAGACTACTAGGAAGTATCCATGACTATCTTTTGAAAATTTGGGGGAAAAGTGTGAAATATATGTGTATAAGGATTGTGTTTGAGGAATGGAATTTGTTAAGCAAGGTAGTTTTATATTTTTCTCATGATGCATCCTTTGATTTTATTTTCAAGTTATTGAAAATTTTCCAATATTTGTTTTCCTCCCTCTCTTCATTTTTTCCTTCTGTCTTGCTTTCCTGCTGCCGTAGCCTGTGTTTAGTCTTCCTACTATGGGACAGGCAGAGGCTGAGCCCATTTGGATTCTGTTACAGCAATCTAGGAATGATGAGACAAAGGGTAGTGACAATGGGGATGAGCAGAAGAGATGGAAATGGCAGGGAAGGGACATCCCAGGACCAGACTGCCAAGTGCCTGTTAGGGCAAGGGAGGTGGAAGAGGGAAAATTACTGTGGGATTTGGAGGGAATAGGGGAGCGACTGGCAGAACTGGTAAGGTCTGAAGGAGCGAATTCTGAGGAGAATAAGGTAATACGTTCGGATATGTCGGTTTGAAGAACTGGTGGAAAATGTTGACTAGGCTTTTGTACTGTAGTTCTGAACTTAGGATCATGGTTAGGCCAGAGGCAAAGGCTTTAAGCCAAAGTTATAAACCTCCAAGACTGAAATTTAAGGCATCAGTGAGAAGGTTGCAAGAATATGTCAGGGGAAGGTAATCTTTCTCAGAATTTCTAGAATAGCAGGGAGGGCCCATGTCTAGTGATGCATATTTAGTAATACTTGTTTTTGTTTTGTTTTGTTTTTGTTTTTATTGAAGTATAGTTGATTTACAGTGCTGTGTTAGTTTCAGGTATACAGCTGATTCAGATATATATATATATATTCCATTTCAGATTCTTTTCCCTTACAGGTTATTACAAAATACTGAGTATAGTTCCCTGTGCTATACAGTAGGTCCTTGTTGTTTATTTTATAAATAGTAGTGTGTATATGTTAATCCCAAACTCCTAATTTATGCTTTCCCTCCCCTCCCCACCACAATACTTTGTTTTCCTGCTACATTTTCTGTTTTTTTTGTTTGTTTGTTTTTTGTTTTTGCGTGGGCATCTCACCATCGCGGCCTCTCCCGCTGCGGAGCACAGGCTCCGGATGCGCAGGCTCAGCGGCCACGGCTCACGGGCCCAGCTGCTCTGTGGCATGTGGGATCTTCCTGAACCGGGGCACGAGCCCATGTGCCCTGCATCGGTAGGCGGACTCTCAACCACTGCGCCACCAGGGAAGCTCTCTGCTACATTTTCTACATAAATTTACTTTAGAGTTTTACAATAAATTTTATTTTTCCCCAGGATTTATACATTTTTACTTCCTTTGGGTGATCTATTTTTTTACTCTAGCTGTTCTCTGGCCAAACTATGTAAGTTGTTTAGTCTGTCTGGCAGCAAGTTCTTTGTCCTTGTAACTATTTTTTTTTAATGGTAAAATACACATGATATGACGTTTACCACCTTAACCATTTTTAGATGTACAGTCCAGTGTTATTAAGTTTACTGACTTTGGGACTTCCCTGGTGGCGCAGTGGTTAAGAATCCACCTGCCAATGCAGGGGAGATGGGTTCAATCCCTGGTCTGGGAAAATCCCACCTGCTGTGGAGCAAATAAGCCCGTGCACCACAAGTACTGAGCCTGCGCTCTAGAGCCTGCGAACCACAGGTACTGAGCCCGTGTGCCACAACTACTGAAGCCTGTGCCCCTAGAGCCCGTGCTCTGCAACAAGAGAAGCCCCTACAATGAGAAGCCCACACACCACAACAAAGAGTAGCCCCCGCTTGCCGCAACTAGATAAAGCCCACACACAGCAACAAAGACCCAACTCAGCCAAAAATAAATAAATTTATTTAAAAAAAAAAGTTTACTCACTTTGTTGTACTACCATTACTACCATCCATCCTTAGAACACTTTTCATCATGCAAAACTGAAACCTGTACCTATTAAACACTAACTCCCCATTCTCCCCTCCCCTCCAGCCCCTGGCACCCACCATTTAACTTTCTGTATTTCACTTTCTGTGAATTAGACTCCTCTAGGAACCTCATGTAAGTGGAATCACACAGTGTTTGTCCTTTTGTGATGGGTTTATTTCACTCAGCATAGTGTCCTCAAGGTTCATCCATGTTGTAGCAGGTGTCAGAATTTCCTCTTTTTTTTTTCCCTTAATTTTTATGTATTTAGTTACTTATTTTGGGCTGTGTTGGGTCTTCGTTGCTGCGCATGGGCTTTCTCTAGTTGCAGCGAGCGGGGGCTGCTCTTCATTGCAGTGCATGGGCTTCTCATTGCGGTGGCGTCTCTTGTTGCGGAGCACGGGCTCTAGGCACACAGGCTTCAGCAGTTGTAGCACGCGGGCTCTAGAGTGCAGGCTCAGTACTTGTGGCAAACGGGCTTAGTTGCTCTGCGGCATGTGGCATCTTCCTGGACCAGGGCTCGAACCCGTGTCCCCTGCATTGGCAGGCGGATTCTTAACCACTGTGCCACCAGGGAAGCCCCAGAATTTCCTTCCTTTTTAAGGCTGAATAATATTTCATTGTATGTATATACCACATTTTCTTTTTCCATTCATCCATCAATGGACACTTGGGTTACTTTCATCTTTTGGCTATTGCAAATAATGCTTCTGTGACCATGAATGTATAAATATCTCTTTGAGATGCTGGTTCATTTATTTTGGGTATATACTGGATCCTTTATTCTTTTTTTTTTTTTTTTTTTTTTTTTTTTTTTTTTT
>NW_006789826.1:814952-815863 GCF_000442215.2 Lipotes vexillifer | reverse complement strand
CATCGGCAGGCGGACTCTCAACCACTGCGCCACCAGGGAAGCCCCCTTTATTCATTTTTAAATCAGGTTGGTTTTTGTTGTTGAGTTGTCCATATAATTCTTCTTTTTTATTTTTTCAGCTGCACTGCATGGCATGTGGAACTTCCCCAACCAGGGGCAACAGGGATTGAACCTGTGCCCCCTGCAGTGGAAGCACGGAGTTTTAACCACTGGACAACCAGGGAAGTCCTGTCCATGTAATTCTTTTTTTTTTTTTTTTTTTTTTTTCCTTGCGTTATGCGGGCCTCTCACTGTTGTGGCCTCTCCCATTTGCGGAGCACAGGCTCCGGACGCGCAGGCTCAGCGGCCATGGCTCACGGGCCCAGCCGCTCCGCGGCATGTGGGATCTTCCCGAAACGGGGCACGAACCCGCGTCTCCTGCATCGGCAGGCGGACTCTCAAGCACTGCGCCACCAGGGAAGCCCCTGTCCATGTAATTCTTGATGGTTGTGTTTCAGTAAGTAATTTTTTGTCCTTGTCCTCCTTTTCTTCTTTTTTTTTTTCAGCAAAGTGTGTAGCCTCTTAGAACTCTGGTGTGTAGTTTCAGTGTTCATTTAGGAATGAAAACAAACAACTGAAAAGAAAAAAGAATTAAAGAAAGCAAAAGAAATGTAGTAGCTTCTGGAATCTGGTGAATTATATATTTCACAAGCAAGTCTTGTGAAAAGGAATCATTTGACTCATGCAAGCTGAAAAGGACAGAGGTAGAGCAGATTCACTAATTTAAATCTTAACACAGGGTTCCCATAAAGTCACCCGGATCCACTTCTTGCTGTGCTGCTTCTGGGTCTGTTCCATTCTGAGACCGCCTTTCCCAGTGTGCTTTTAAATGGCTGCCAACAGCCACACTCTTCTTTTTCCTCCTCCCTCTC
>NW_006789826.1:810878-814942 GCF_000442215.2 Lipotes vexillifer | reverse complement strand
GCTCTTCCTCAAGTAAACTTTATTTTGACATAATTACAGATTTATAGAAGCGTTACAAGAATAGCATAAAGGATTTCTGTGTGCCCGTCTGTAAAGGAAAACTCACTTCCTTTGTGTGTCCTTCACTCTTCCACTCACACACTCCACCTCTGACACCAAGTGTGTGGTAGTTTTGTCCACACGTTAAGCAATTCTGCAACACCAGCTGGGTGTCCTATAATTTAACTCAGTTCTGACACTGCCTGGAGATACCGCCGGATCCCACAGGTTAAGGGCTCTGTCCTATAAGACTGTGCCCGCTTCCTCCCCACCCTCGCCTGCCAATAGAAACTCCAGGTTGTCACCTGTGCTCCTGACCAACTGGCTATGAATTGGAGGTTCTCACAACCCCTTCCTCAAGTTCAATATCCTTGCTAGAGTGACTCACAGAGCTCAGAGAAATATTTATTTCCATTGACCAGTTTATTATAAAGAATACAAATTTACAGCCAGATGAAGAGGTATATAGGGCAAGGTCTGGAAGGGTCCTGAGGAGAGGAGTTTCTGTCCCCATGGAACTGGGGTGCACCACCTCCCAGTGTGTGGAAGCTTTCACCAACTAGGAAGCTGACCAAATCTTGTTCAGGAGTTTTTATAGAGCTTAATCTCCATCCTCCCCACGTTCCCAGAGGTTGGTGAGTGTGGCTGAAATTTCCAGCCTTCTAATCACTTTGTCTTTCTGGTGACCAGCTCCATCCAGAGGTTATCTTGGGGCCCACCCTAAGTCACCTCATTAGCATAAACTCGGATGTACATGAGCGGGGCTCCTTATGAATGATCAGACCCTCCTGTCACTCAGGGAATGGCAAGGGTTTTAGGAGCTCAGAGCCAGGAACTATGACAAAGACCAAATATTTTTCGTTACACCACACCCCTTAACCAGGTTCCCTAGTTAACTTTTTACCCCATTTGTTTTATCATTCTTTTTCTTGTCCCTTACTTTATGCATATACTATCTGCGTGTGTATGTGTATAATGTAATTTTTTGGAACCATGGGTAATGAGTTGCAGATGTGATGCCTCTCTCTCAATACGTCAGTGTGTATTATCTAAAAAACAAGACTATCAACCACAGTATAGTTATCAAAACACAGTGATAAAAAGCAAGACATTTAACTTGATATAATAACTCAGATTTCACTAATTGTTCCAATAGCACCTTTTATAAGGGGAAAAATATCGCAGGTTTTGAGTTGCGTTCTATTGTCAGTCTCTTTAGATATTGCTGAATTCTCCATGAGGTTGTAACATTTTGCATTCCCCCCCTCCCCCCCGCCGGAACGTATTACAGGAGTAGCTCTATTCTTATTCACATCCAATGAGAAAAAATAGGTCCAGGTCACCCACCAATAAACTCAATTTCTTGGAACTGAATCTTTTATGCCCTGATTGGTCTGATTTGATTCATGTGTTCTTCTCTGAACCAATTACTGTTGTCAGGAGACACAGGCTTGCTGATCAGCTTACCGTGGGTCACATACTTCTTCCCAGGAGCCAGAGTGGATTCAGGTTCACCTGAAGCACGTGGGCTCAGAGTGTGGAGTAGGGGGTGGTTCCCCAAAGCAAAATCAGGGAACTATTACTACAGAGTAGAGCTGGGTAAAAAACAACAGCAACAACAACAAATATCCAATACACTCTCCCCTTAACAGATATCCAACCTACACATATGCACCAAAACAACAAATGTCTACTGAGCTTGGCAAAAGAAAAACAGATATATCAAAACTAGAGCATAGGTAGACTCCAACCTCATTTTTCATTTTCATGCAGTAAATATTTTAATGTCTCTTCTTTTGTTCATAGCACAGAGATATTTTGATCTAGGTACTGCCTCTGTTTAATTTTATTTTGTTTTTCAATTTAATTAATCACAATAGCTCTAGGTAGCAGCAGGAAACGGCATATCGTGTGGTCAGGCCACTCAAGAGGGCTGTCCTCTTGCCCTCTGTACACGCCCTGCCTGACCAGGGCCTGCTTCACCTACACCTGCTCATATAACTGACCTTCCTACTTGCCCCGGCTCCAGCTGGTGATTGTTCTTATCGAAGGGGCCGTGAGGGGCGTGCCTCTCTGCTGGTTTCCCTGGTAACCAGTGAGCCCATCTGATGTCAATTCCCCTATAACTGGGAATCTCCCCTTCCCCAGGGAGTAAAGCCTGCCGCCGAGTCCTGCCCACTGGGCACACAGACGGGTGTCACTCCAGGACCTTGCTTCAGACGTGTAAGCTCCCCATCCATTAAACCACTGATGTCCCTGTTGCTTACTTGGGACTCTTTCTTTGGTCTTTTTTTTTGGCCACTATGGCGTGGCTTGCTGGATCTTAGTTCCCCGACCAGGGATTAAACCTGGGCCCCCAGCAGTGTAAGTGTGGGGTTCTAACCACTGGACTACCAGGGAAGTCCCTCTTACTTCAGTCTTAACGCTGGGCAAGTGCAGGCCTTGCAGGCCTGCGGGGTGCAGCCCAATACATATTCATCCTACTTTTGAAAAGTATGTCCTAAAAAAATAAAAGTATGTACTTGAAATCATTTTACAAAGTGTTAACTCAAGCAAAAACTTAAACCCAGGGTTTTTTTGTTCCAAGCCACAGGCCTTCTGAAATTGTGATCTTTTTAAAATAACTTAGGTGCTACTTTCCTCTCAGTTTCTCACAAAAAGAAAATCTTAAGAAGTTTCATTGTTAGAATGTTTATTTTTTTGTTTTTTTTCTTCTTTTTTTTCTAGAATGTTTATTTTTTCCTGCCTTTTCAGATGACAGAATTTTCATCTTTCATAGAAATCGGAGGGCTAGCCGTGTAGCGTGATGATTTGTTGCTATCCCATGTTTCTTCTCAAGCTCATTTTTCTTCGGATTGTAAAGCTTCTGAATGGTCAGTTGCTGTCACAACAGATCTTCAGTCTTGTTTCCGTGCTCTCAGTCCTGTCTCTGGGCAGTTTCTTTTTTTTAAATTTATTTATCCATTTATTTACTTTTGGCTGCATTGGGTCTTTGTTGCTGCACGCGGCCTTTCTCTAGTTGTGGCCAGCGGGGGCTACTCTTCGTTGTGGTGTGTGGGCTTCTCTCATTGTAGTGGCTTCTCCTGTTGTGGAGCACGGGCTCTAGGTGTGCAGGCTTCAGTAGTTGTGGCTCATGGGCTCTAGAGCTCAGGCTCAGTAGTTGTGGCGCACGGGCTTAGTTGCTCCGCGGCATGTGGGATCTTCCCGGACCAGGTCTCGAACCCGTGTCCCCTTCATTAGCAGGTGGATTCTTAACCACTGCACCACCAGGGAAGCCCTCGTGGGCAGTTTCTTGAAGCCCAGTAACATTAGCTCTGTCAGATGTGTCTGTACCAGGACAAACTGATTTCTTGTTTTAGATCCAAAGAGTATTTGGAAAAGTATTTTCTGAACCTAATTATTTAGTGTACTTTCAAGCACACACATTTTATTCCCCTAGTCACTGAACCTCAAAAAGTCCTACTATTCCTTGATATAGGAATGTACTCCTTTTTATTTTCTGTAGTAAACTTTTTACATTCCACTAAGCAGAGACCAGAAATGCCTTTAAAAAAAAAGAAAAGAATTGCATTGAAATGTCTCTCTCCATTTTTAATCAACAACTAGACTAATAATAAACAAAGGAAACCCTGCCTGCATCATCATGTAGGTCTAAAGGAGGAAAATGCAGGAAAGTGTTTTTGGAAAGCATTGAAGGATGCAGGGAAGAGGAAAGAGCCCTCAGAGATGGAGGCAGGACATCTGGGTCCTAATCTAGCTGTGTGACCACAGCCAAGTTGCTTATACTTTCTGGGAGTTAGACTATGATATCCAAGAAAAAACTTTCAGAATTTAATACAAAAGTCATGGGCTTCCCTGGTGGCGCAGTGCTTGAGAGTCCGCCTGCCGATGCAGGGGATGCGGGTTCGTGCCCCGTTTCGGGAGGATCCCACATGCCGCGGAGCGGCTGGGCCCGTGAGCCATGGCCGCTGAGCCTGCGCGTCCGGAGCCTGTGCTCCGCAAATGGGAGAGGCCACAACAGTGAG
>NW_006789826.1:798055-810868 GCF_000442215.2 Lipotes vexillifer | reverse complement strand
AAAAACAAAAAAAAAAAAAAAAAAAAAAAAAAAAAAGTCATAATTCTCCCCAAAGTGACAGTGACAGTCTTTGTGAGAGAACCACCCTGTTTGTAATCTCAAAATTCAGATTTTCCAGATAGAAGTCATTTGTATAAATTTCCATAATGTAATGATAAAACCTGTTCTTTCATGTGGATACTTCTATCTATTTATTTATTTTTTGTTTGTTTTCCTATACTTCTATTTATTTGAGTGGGGAAGGGAAGAGGGCATATTCCTAGTGAACATGCTGTCTTCACCCAGCACAAGGTAAACATGAGGCAATCTGTTTAAAAGACAAGCTACAGGGGCTTCCCTGGTGGCACCATGGTTAAGAATCCGCCTGCCAATGCAGGGGACACGGGTTCGAGCCCTGGTCCGGGAAGATCCCACATGCCGCGGAGCAACTAAGCCCGTGTGCCACAACTACTGAGCCCGCGTGCCTAGAGCCTGTGCTCCGCAACAAGAGAAACCACTGCACTGACAAGCCTGTGCACCACAACGAAGAGTAGCCCCTGCTCGCCGCAACTAGAGAAAGCCCAGGCACAGAAATGAAGACCCAATGCAGCCAAAAAAAAAAAAAAAAAAAAAAACTACAGAAGACACCATGCTTTTACAAAAGGAGGAAAAGACAGATGAGTTATTCCTGTACAAACACTGTTCTGACTTCTAATTGGGAGGGCATGGGAAGATCACTTGAGGCTCTTGAGTGATGCTGGCTACCTCTCCAGAAAATTCCTTACCCTAAAGCAAACAGCAATTATGTCTTGAAACCCATTTTTTTTGCCTATATTCTACATCTGTAAAATTGGATTAAAATGTGGAAGAATTTTGAAATAGAAACAGAATGGGACAAAGTAGTCTCTAAAACCTCTTTAAAAAAACAAGTGGTCAAAATTAACTTCTCGAATTCCAGTCAGCAACTCTGAATGTTCTTATTTCAAACTAGAAGAGTTGTTTTGATAAATGGCCTCCATGTCTGAAAGCTTTGCCTCCAGTTCTTCTAATTAAAAAGAAATTCTAAAATGTACGTTCATTATTTTTAAGGCAAACAATACCTCCAGTTTCCTCAGTTACTATCACTTAGTCTAGCGACTACACTTAGTTACACATGACCCCATGTCCCTCCAAATATAAAAGTAAAATAATTTAACTACCAGGAAATGTCTTAGGAGGAATTCTTATTAGAGAATATTTATTCATTCATTTAAATGTTAATTAAGAGCATTCTGGGCATGTAGTAATGAACCAAAATAAAGACTCTGATCTCATGAAGCTGGATTCTGATGAGGAGAGACCCATAATTTAAAAATACATAACATCTACAAAAGATAAGGGCTACAAAGAAAAACAAAGCATCTTAAGGATGCAGAACAGGTCGGGAGACATCTGTTTCATTTAGGTAGGGTGGTCCAGGAAGACCTCTCTGATAAGGTGAGATCTGAGCAGAGACTTAAATAAAGTGAAAGCATGAAACATGAGGTTACCTGGAGCAGGAGTTGGCAAACTTTTTCTGTAAGGGGCCAGACATGGTATTTTGGCTTTGCAGGCCACACAGTTTCTGTTGCAACTATTTCAGCTTTGCCCTTGGGGCAAGAAAGCAGCCATAGACAATATAAATGAATGGGTGAGGCTGTGTTCCACCAATCCCTTATCTATGGACAGTGAAATTTGCATTTCATGTACTTTTCATGTGTCACAAAACATTATTTTTCTTTTTTCTAACCCTTTTAAAATGTAAAAAACATTCTTAGCTCAGAGGCTGTACAAATATAGAATGTGGGCTATGTTTGTTGACCTCTGATCTCTGATTCGTGAGCTCAAGTAAACACATTCCAGGAGAGGGAACAGTTAGACCCTGAGGCAGGAGCAGCAGTATGACTTGCTGATAGAAAGCAAAGGAAATGTGTCAGCTTCTAACTTTTCTTCCTGACCAGAATTTGTTCTATTTTGAGCTCCCCATAGAAGACAGACACCACATTTCAGAGGAGTGAATGAATCTGGAAAAATTTCTTAGAGGAAGTAGCTTTTGAACTGGTTTGGCTTTTGAAAAACAAACAAGGTTCCAACAGATGGGCCTGGACATGGAGAGAGAAAGTGTTCTAGTTAGAGGAGTAACCTAAATAAAGGCCTGAAAGTGTAACAGGGAAGAACCTTTGTATTCTATTACAAGTTAATCACCAAAGGGATGTTGCCTATAAGCTTAAATTACACATAATGACCCATCTCTGGGACCCCTGCCTCCCAGGTAATGAGCACTAAGCTGAAATACCTTTGTTTAGCTACAGGAAACATCCTGACCATGCAAACCTATGAATGATTGCAGGAAGGAAGAAATTAACATATCCCTTCTGGAGGCTGTTGGGAAGCAGGAAATGTTTGACTTTACTCCCTCCCCTCTGAGTATAAAAGAAGCCTGAATTCTAACTTGGAAAAGATGGTTCTTTGGGACGCAAGTCCACCATCTTCTCTGTCTGCTGGTTTTCCTAATAAAGTTGCTATTCTTGCCCCAACACCTCGTCTCCCAATTTATTGGCCTATTGTGGCTAGAGAAGTGTGAGCTTGGACTCAGTGAGGAAAGTAGCAAAGTAACATGTGAGTTATAGGCCCTTGTGATCCTACTCCAAGTACTGTTAGTTTGTGTTGCATATCCTTATATCTTGACATGGAAGCCTGTAAATCAGGGGTCCCCACCCCCCGGGCTGTGGGCTGGTACTGGTCCATAGTAGTACTTCCATGTTAGGAGCCGGGCTGCACAGCAGGAGGTGAGTGGTGAACAAGTAAGTGAAGCTTCATCTGCCTCTGCCCATCACTCCCCATCGCTCACATTACCTCCTGAACCATCCCCACCTCCCGACCCTCCAGCTGTCCGTGGAAAAACTGTCTTCTAAGAAACCGGTGCCAAAAATGTTGGGGGCCGCTGCTGTAAATGGTGGTTCTCAAATTCTAGCCTGCATCAGAAACCTGGGGGAGCTTGTTAAAACCAAGTGTCAGATCCCACCCCCAGAGTTTCTGATTAGGTAGGTCTAGGGCAGAGCCTGAAGATGTGCTTTCCCGGTAAGTTCCCAGGTGATGCTGATGCTGCTGGTCCTAGGACCCTACTTGGAAAACCACGGCCCTACAGGGGTGTCTGCTACAGAGGAAGGATGGGGTCTAGCAGTTTTCTACTGAGCTGACCTTCAGAAAGGGGTAGTACCTGAGAATTTTACCTGAGACCAGCTATAAAATAAAAAAAATAGTGCCAAGCCCATAGTAGGCTTTCTTGTGCACGAACTCCCTTCCTCTCCTGCCTTTCCTGCAACTCTCCAAAAGGGCTTAAAATTTGTAAACATGCTTCATGTGGTACTTCTGGTTCCAGATTTTAAAAAAAGTCATAGACACGTTTTGCCATCAGCAACAAACAAAGCAGTAACATGGAATGGCACGCAGCCCACAACACACTCAGGGAATCCTAGGATGTCACCGAAGAGAGACAAAGGAAATTGGAGACCTTTTGGAACTGACTCTCACAGTGAGTTTGTGTGTTTTCTCACAAATTAAATTCTCCAGCAGCTAAGAATATCGTAATGAAACTCCTGTTTACACATACTATTGATTCTTTTGTCTTAACCACCTTTTTAGAGTGACATCTAGGTGAAACTGAGTAGCACATGCTTCTTTGAAATAATTCACTTGCATCAACTTTCCAGTGATTAGCAAAAAATCCGGGAGGAATACATTTGGAACATCAGTATGCTCTGAAAGAAACATGTTTTTAAAAATAGAAACATGTTTTTAAAAATAGAAAATTTTTTTCTAAAAATAGAAAATACCAAAAATAAAAATTCCTTTGTACTCCAAAATTAAACAGTGAAAAGTGAGGTAAACACAAACACACACATACACATACATTTGGAAACAGCACTACAAAAACATTCAATTTAAAATTGAACTAAAATCTAATTAAGAATATAGAGCAAAAACTCAAAGCTTGAATGATCAGAATAACTTCTGTCTGCTGACCAGCCCTTCTAAGGGATAAGGCCCTGTCTACAGATTCTGTGGCCTAACTGGCTAAGGTTTGTATCACCTGGCCCTGTGCCCACACCCCTGCGTGGTTTACTGGGCACTTGGTCCAAGGATGGCCTATCTCAGGCTCCCCAGCAACCTATGGCATGGCCAGGCTTGGACCCCTGAGCTGAGCCAATTAAATTGCTCGTCCAGGGGTTGGCAATTTGTAAATCAAGGGAGTAAACTGAGGCAGGCTGGGTCAATGGAGGATGAGAACTAAGTAAGGGCTCACTGTGGACCGTGGAGTTGAGGGTCTGATGAAGCCCGATTGTAAAGAGAGGAGGACAGACTCACAAGAAAGAAGCAGAGAGTCCATGGGGCTGCTCAGGGAAAAAGGGACAGACTTGTTCTGGATGGTTCTCAAGTCCCAGTGCACATGTATCCTTAGAATCAACTCCCTTTTTCTTGAAATAAGTAACTCATGTGGGTTTCTTTAAAGGGACCTGATGCAAACAGCAGCTGTGTTTCTAATTGCTACCATTGTTTTTAGTTAGGAAAGCAAAGCATTTATTTTAAAACAATCCAGCATATATACTGGGGGAAAAATGGTTTAGAAGCAGGCATGGATCTAGGTTTGGTGAGGCCTGAAGCTTATACAGATTGGGTGGCCATCTTTAAAAAAAAAAGGAATGCCAAATTACCCATAAAAAATAGGTACAGGACCCTAGAAGGGGCCTGTGCGCATGAGGAGACGTAAAGCCAAGCTTCATTAACTTCATGGTATATTCAACTCTGTTTAGAAGTGAGAACCTGATCCTCAGGGGCAATGTGACCTTAGATACTTCTTTCTCCAGCAATAACCAAGTTTAATTTAAGTAAAAAGTGCCCCACAAAGACATTATACTATCCTCATGCTTTACTTGTGTGTTTTCAAGCTGTAGCTAATGAACCATTCGTGGGCATGAACAGCATTTGTTATAGGATGAAATAGAAAAGAATAGAGGAGAAAACCAGGTGTATCACATGATAGATGAGTAACTTGTGAGACTTTTGCTTCAGTTTTACAAATAGATATGCCAATGGGTCTCATACTGTTTGGTCTCAGCATCTCTTCACACCCTTAAAATACAGAAAGGGCGTCAAAAAGTTGTTGTTTATGTGGGATATTTCTATTGACGTTTACTGTATTAGAAATTAAAACTGAGAATTCAAAATTTTATTTTAAAATTTATTGGTTTATTTATTTATTTATTTCTGTGTAAATAAGTGTTGTGATCACCCCAAGGAGGCAGAGTGAACCCAACCATTGAGTATCTAGGTGGTGACCACTACCAAGGGTCTCTCTTCTCCTGCTTTGATTCACTAACTGGTTCTGTTGCCTGCTGGCAGGCATGCATTCTGAGCTGCTGCCTGCTGGCTGGCCAGTGTGCTCTTTGAGCTGTGTTGCTGCCTGCTAGGGAGCTTACACCCTGATTTGGCTGCTTGATGCTGCATCTGCTGAGTCCGCCCAAGCCTCTGTTACACATGTAATCAACCTAAGTTGAAAGTTTTGATAATTGATGTTCAAGGCCTGGAGAATGTCATTGAGGCCCTCTTTCAAGTAGCCCTGGGTCATTTGTCTCACAACCTTTGCCAGATGCTACCATACTGGAAGAGGTCACCCCTCTCCAGACCTCATGGCTACTTGGGGAGCCTTGGGGTCGATAACGGTGAATAGCAATGGGAGTTTGAATGGTTTACAGACATCATTGCCATCACTATACGTGATGGAGCTCTCTGGAGAGCTGCTGCTTCTTATCCCTTTATGGGGTCATCCCTAACTAAGGACAGGACACAGTGTCAGTGCAATTAGCTGGACTTCAGGCAGTCATCTTAGCCCTGATCCCTAGCCAACAATCTGCTTCAGCTGCATGTGTTTACAGATGTGTGGGTTGTTCATTGCCAATAGTTAGCCATCTGGTCCAGCCAAGTGGCAGCAACAATTCCTTATCCAAGGTTGCATCCTTATGGGTCAAAAACTCTAGGAATCTCTTGCTTCACAGATACCCAAAATATAAACCAAGGTCACACATATCTCTGCACCTACGAAGGCCACAATATGAGGGCTCACCAAGACCCTTCTTATCTCCTTTGCAGTTCTAAATATTATTGATAGCGACCAATGCACACATTTCACTTTGCAAAATACAGAACACTGGGCTCTTAAGGCATTCAACAGAACTTTCACCTCCCTAACCAGCCTACAGGCTTCATAGAACACCATAATGGTTTGTTTCTTACAAGTTCAAATTCAGTTAAATGAAACATGGCCACATTTCAGTCATCAGTCCAATATCAAGGGTGAATTTTAATAAGGAGTCCGACCCTGTTGTTGCTATTTGAGTGTTGACACCTTCCAGCCTCTGTGCCTAACCTGGCTCTCTCGCCCCACAGCTGAAGCCAGTGACAAAGCTCAAGGAGCTGACTGCCTTTGTGCCAAGGAAAAGTTCAGCCTACGCACGATCTGGTCCATGTGAGGGAGCCCTCACTCCAGCCCCACCCCTAACCACCAGAAGACTCCAGTCATCTCTCCCTGCTCTCTTCAGCTGTTTTTGGACCTTCTTTGGAGCCTGCCCTGCTCTTCCCAGAAAGCCTGATTATGTGAGTAATAGCATTCTTCATACCCTCTTAGTGTGTGTGGTGTGTCAGTCTCAAAACCGGAGTCAAATTTTGCTTGTGAGATCCATATACTTCCATGGGATGACCAGAGCAATACCAATAATAAACCCATTTCATGTTAGGTAAAACAATAACACTTTAAAACAATAATAGGGCTTCCCTGGTGGCGCAGTGGTTGACAGTCCGGAAGCGGCTGGGCCCTTGAGCCATGGCCGCTGAGCTTGCGCATCCGGAGCATGCGCTCCACAACGGGAGAGGCCACAACGGTGAGAGGACCGCATACCGCAAAAAAAAAAAAAAAAAAAAAAAAAAGTTTTTTTATTAGTAGTTATTTATTTTTGGCTGCATTGGGTCTTCGTTGCTGCACGCGGGCTTTCTCTAGTTGCGGAAAGCAGGGCTACTCTTTGTTGCAGTGCACAGGCTTCTCATTGCGGTGGCTTCTCTTGTTGTGGAGCACGGGCTCTAGGCACGTGGGCTTCAGTAGTTGTGGCGCATGGGCTTAGTTGCTCCACGGCATGTGGGATCTTTCCAGACCAGGGCTCGAACCTGTGTCCGCTGCATTGGCAGGCGGATTCTTAACCACTGTGCCACCAGAGAAGTCCTAACACATTTTTTAAAAAAAACAATAATGATCTTCTTCAAAATAGGGAAGCATTTAGTGAGAAGAATGTTGTTTTTTTACATTAAAAATGTTTTATTAAGGCCTCGCCTAATAGAAGACACTTTGATTCTCACCTACTTTTTCATTAGTCTGTTGCAATGTGTTGTTCTGGTTAAAGTGTTTGAAGAAAATTCATCCTCACTGTTATGTAGTTAGAAAGGGGAAGAAAATTTTGTTTTTAGATGATTATTAGATAATTGTGACTATTGTGTGATACTACCCCCAATGCTTGACAAGTGGTGGTTTCCTAAGTTGCACTGTGTAATCTAAAACCATATCAATGAACTTTTCCTACTCTGCTACATTAGAATCCAACTTGCACTTTTTTTTTTCATCTTGCACTTTGAATAGATATTTTACCCATGCTTGGTTTTTTAACATCATGGATTGATAATTTGGGAAATATTGGTTAACTGAGTTATGCAAGTCTTATAAAAGTTAACACACTTCATTATGTAATATAGAAAAAATTACCTTTGGAATATGACTATAGATCTTATTAGAAAAGTCTTTAAATATTGGGAACCTGTCAAGCTCATGGTGGTAGGCACAAATTTTCCAAAATTTCACTTGTTACTTGAAGGCTCAAATTTTATCATGGGCAACAAACGCTGTCAATTGTCTTTATTCATTTTTGAGGAAATGCCTGCCAAATACTCAAATGTGAATAACTCTAGTTTGGGCAGGTGTTCTTTGAAGTATAAATGGTATTTCATGAAAAATGCAACTCGTTCAGTTTGCAACTCAAGGGCTTTTCGTGGACAACTTCAGGATGCAACAAAAGTGCTTTATGCCTGTTTATGTCATACACAAGATATTAAGATGTGTATGCAACGATCAAGATTTGATAAAATTAATGACTTTTTACTGCTTGATTAAGAACATTCTTAAATGATACTGGCTTTTTAAAAAAGGTACATGGAAATAAAGAATGCAGTAGCTGTTGGTGGTTTGGTGCCACTCCCTTGATTGGTATTGAGGCACCAGCAATTTTAAGAGACTAGGAATCTGGAGTCAAGTGTTCTGTTCTGGCCCCTGCGCTACCCAGCATAGAAATTTACATGTAGCAGAGGATCAGTAAGTATTTTTTAGGTGATTGATGAACTGTGTGGCCTTGGGAAATCACTTAGCTTCCCTGGGTTTCAATTGACTATAAACTGAGGTGAACCTGGTGATCCTTAAGACTGAGAAACAGTGATGATTCCTCATTGTTTCGCTTAAAATAAAAATTCGCCTTTTAGGTCTGCCTGTCACTATCTCATTCCTTCGCTAACTTCAAAAGAGAGCTTTCATTCCTTTCTAGATTCAAGTAAACAGTAGGAGTTTTATTTATTTTTTCCCAACCTTCCTAGAAATAGAAAATCCTTTGTAGGTATACTGTCTCCTACATTTGGAAACATACAAGTGGATACAGGTGGTCAAACCCTAAAGGCTGCTCCCCTATAAATGTGCATTTCTGTAAGGGAGCAGAGCACATTGATAATCTGATGTGTTAGTTCACCTGTGGAGAATAGTATCTTCTCATTTTTTAAATTGGTGCTAGATGATTGGCAACATCCATTAAAATCCTTATAAAAGACCCCTGCTTATTTGGAGGTAGGTGAAGAGAATGAATCCAAATCAAATGAAAAACCAAGAGGTGAACAATTTTTAAAAAATTTTATTCGGGAGTTCCCTGACGGTCCAGTGGTTAGGGCTTGGCACTATCACTGCCGTGGCCTAGGTTCAATCCCTGGTCGTGGAACTAAGATCCTGCAAGCTGTGTGGCATAGCCCCCTCCAAAATTGTTTTTTTATTGAAGTATAGTTGATTTATAATGTGTTAATTTCTGCTGTACAGCAAAGTGATTCAGTTATATACATATATATGTATATATATATTCTTTTTCATATTCTTTTCCATTATGGTTTATCACAGGAGATTGAATATAGTTCCTTGTGCTATACAGTAGGACCTTGTTGTTTATCCATTCCATATATAATAGTTTGCATCTGCTAATTCCAAACTCCCAATCCTTCCCTCCCCTATGCCCCCTCCCCGTTGGCAGCCACAAGTCTGTTCTCTAGGTCTGTGAGTCTGTTTCTGTTTCGTAGGAAAGTTAATGTGTGTCATATTTTAGATTCCATATATGTGATATGTGATATTTGAAAAACATGGAACCCTTCATTAATTTGCATGTCATCCTTGTGCAGGGGCCATGCCAACCTTCTCTGTACCAGTCCGATTTTAGTATATGTGCTGCCGAAGCGAGCACAGGACGGGGTTGAAGTGTGTCCCCCTCCTCCCCTCCAATTCATGTCTGTCCGTGACCTATGAACGTGACCTTGTTTGGAAATAGGATCTTTGCAGATGTAATCAAGTTAAGATGAGGACACGTTGGATTGGGATAGGCCATCTTATAACGAGAGGGAGACAGAGACACAGACACAGAGAGAAGACGGTCATGAGACCGCGGGGGCAGAGACTGGAGTAATGGAACTTCAAGCTGAGGAAACCCAAGGATGGCCAGTAACCCCTGGAAGCTAGAAGAAGCAAGGAGAGATTCTCCCCTACAGGTTTCCGAGGGAGCATGGTCCTGCCAACACCTTGATTTCAGACTTCTGGCCTCCAGAACTGGGTGAGAATAGTTACTCTAAGCTACCTCATTTATGGTGCTTTGTCACAGCAACACTAGGAAACTAATACAGCGTGTTAAAAATCATCCATTTGAGAAAAGTCAGTGTCATTAATTCTAATTAGTTCTTAGACATCTTCAGGTCTGAGATTTAGGTGGAAATATTGCCTTATGCCTGTGACCTTTAAAGATATGAGTCTTTAAAAGATAACAGTGAAAACTCATCCACTTTCCATGTCAGGAGACCTTATAGGTATAACCTGGGTTTTTCTGACCCTGGTCACTGGTTCCAGCTCCCTGGAAAGACCCATTTTCCTCCACACATTTTTAGAAGCCCCCAGTGCAGGGCCCTGACTGGGTGATGCAAGGGGTACAGGGCAAGTGCTTCCCTAAATGCTGTGCCCCAGGGTTTGCCCTTACTGTACTTCTAGTGCCTCCCCAGAGTGCTCACAAGTGTGCATGAACAAAAAGACATTGTCAAAACCATACCAAAGACACCCTGGATGAGACGTCCCCAGTGGGCAGTTAGAATCTGCATTTCATGAAACTTTCCAGGTGACTCTGAGGCTGACCCAGGTTCCCTGGCTCTATTTGTTCCAAGTATTAGGCCTCTTTTTTTTTTTGGCCATGCCAAGGGGTTTGCGGGATCTTAGTTCCCTGACCAGGGATTGAACCCAGGGCCTCAGCAGTGAAAGCACCCAGTCCTAACCACTGGATCTCCAGGGTCACAGTGAGGCCCAGAAATATGATTCAAAATATCTTTTTGCCTTATACTTGCCATATTCACATGGGTTTAAAGTGCAAATATTCCAAGGAAAGATAACACATTGTCGTGCAGCAGGGGAGCCTGGGGGACCTAGGGCAAAGGAGAGGTTGCAAATGAAGAACAAATGAAAGAAAGACTGTATAAGCTCAATAACAAAAAAACAAACAGCCCAATCCAAAAATGGGCAGAAGACCTAAATCGACATTTCTCCAAAGAAGATATACAGATTGCCAACAAACACATGAAAGAATGCTCAACATCATTAGTCATTAGAGAAATGAAAATCAAAACTACAATGAGATATCACTCACACCGGTCAGAATGGCCATTGTCAAAAAATCTAGAAACAATAAATGCTGGAGAGGGTGTGGAGAAAAGGGAACCCTCTTGCACTGTTGGTGGGAATGTAAATTGATACAGCCACTCTGGAGAACAGTATGGAGGTTCCTTAAAAAACTACAAATAGAACTACCATACGACCCAGCAATCCCACTACTGGGCATATACCCTGAGAAAACCATAATTCAAAAAGAGTCACGTACCAAAATGTTCATTGCAGCTCTATTTACAATAGCCAGGACATGGAAGCAACCTAAGTGTCCATCAACAGATGAATGGATAAAGAAGATGTGGCACATATATACAATGGAGTAGAATGGATAAAGGAGATATGGCACATACATACAATGGCATATTACTCAGCCATAAAAAGAAACGAAATTGAGTTATTTGTAGTGAGGTGGATGGACCTAGAGTCTGTCATACAGAGTGAAGTAAGTCAGAAAGAGAAAAACAAATACCATATGCTAACACATATATATGGAATCTAAGAAAAAAAAAGGTCATGAAGAACCTAGGGGTAAGACAGGAATAAAGACACAGACCTACTAGAGAATGGGCTTGAGGTTATAGGGCAGGGGAAGGGTAAGCTGGGACGAAGTGAGAGAGTGGCATGGACATATATACACTACCAAATGTAAAATAGATAGCTAGTGGGAAGCAGCCGCATAGCACAGGGAGATCAGCTCGGTGCTGTGTGACCACCTAGAGGGGTGGGATAGGGAGGGTGGGAGGGACGGAGACGCAAGAGGGAAGAGATATGGGAACATATGTATATGTATAACTGATTCACTTTGTTCTAAAGCAGAAACTAACACACCATTGTAAAGCCATTATACTCCAATAGAGATGTGAAAAAAAAAGACTGTATAGTAAGGAAGGTACAAAGAATTAATGAGATTTCATTTGCATGAAATATCCAGAATAGGCAAATCCATAGAGACTAAAAGCAGATTAGTAGTTGCCAGGGGTTGGGGAGGCCAGGGAATGTGGAGTAAGTGTTTAATGCGTACAGAGCTTCCTTTTGGGGAGATGAAAAAGTTCTGGAATCTTCAGTAGATCAGTGGATAGGTACAGTGCGGTACATCAGACAATGGAATATTATTCAGCACCGAAAGGAAATGAGGTATGAAGCCATGAAAAGAAATGGAGGAAACTTAAGTGCATATTACTAAGTGAAATAAACCAATCTGAGAAGGCTATGTACTATATGATTCCAACTATAAGACATTCTGGAAAAGGCAAAACTGTGGAGGCAATAAAAAGATCAATGGTTGTTAGTGAGAAAGGAGAGATTGACTACGTGGGAGCACAGAGGGTTTTTAGGGCAGTGAAAATACTCTGTATGATACTATAATGATGGATGCATGTCATTACACATTTGTCCAAACCCATAGAATGTACAACACCAAGGGTGGACCCTAATGTATATATATATGGACTAAGGTGACTCAAATGCCTTGGTAGCCTATCTAAGTAAACCAAAACCTAGCCACTCAAATCCCTGGTGGCACAGTGGTTGTGAATCCACCTGCCGATGCAGGGGACGCGAGTTCGTGCCCCATCCCACGGGGGATAGAAAATAAAATTTAAGAACAAACAGTCAGGACTTCCCTGGCAATCCAGTGGTTGAGGCTCCATGCTTCCAATGCAGGAGGTGTGGGTTTGATCCCTGGTCGGGGAGATAAGATCCCACATGCCACGTGCCAAAAAGCAAAAAAACAAAAAAACACAAAAACAAACAGTCAGCTAGGTCCCCACCCC